>NW_022720123.1:178791-215924 GCF_011630105.1 Anneissia japonica | reverse complement strand
ATATATATATATATATATGTATATATGTATATATATGCATGTATGTATATGTGTGTATGTATATATTTATATATGTATGTTTGTATATGTATATATATATATATATATATATATATGTATGTATGTATGTACATATTTATGTATGTATGTACGCCTATACATCCATTCAGCATTTAATATTATTTATTTAAATTTTGTCTTTGCAAACAGAGTCACACATTGGAATGGAAGGTGAGTCAGTTTGTGCCCCAAGTTGTACCCCAGGAAGCCAAAAGTACAGATTCGTTAACTTCTGGAGAGCGATTGCTTAGCAAGGATACCATGCGAACTGGTGATATACAAGTGGTATACGAAGTTACCGACGAATCAATCGTAACAGCAAATGGCGCCATTAACGGTGGTGATAAGTTTGTTGTTGAAGATGGTGAAAATATTATTGATAATAATCAATGTAATAATGATATAGAGACAAAGCCAAATACGAATGAGCAGACGTATAATACAAACGGTGGTGAGGTTAGTGGTAATGATGATGGTGGTGATGGTGGAGCAACCAATGCTGACCACGATGATGTTACGCCTACTGAAACTGAACGTGATGTTTGCAAAGACAGCGATGTTGAATTAGCATATTCTGACCAAGAAACAAGCGAGCAAGGGAATGCAAAACCACATACAAAAGCGAACATAAAAGCAAATAATGGTTATGATATGAGTGCTGATATTGACGAACAGTTAATTCTACATGGAGATTCCGAGGAATTTACTGGCAATAACATTCAAGGTTTAGAAGCACGGGCTGAAAATTCTTACAGTGATGGCGAATCTAGTGCGCAGAGCAATGAAAAAACACAAGATAATGTTGAGATGGGAGTTGATGAGAATGGAGATGTTAATAAATGGTTAGATTTAAAAGACAATATCGAAGTCAACATTGAGACAGTTGCACTTGATGAAGTAAATGATAATCCAATCAAATTGAACACTAACCAAGATGTTGGAGATAGCGAATGTGTAAAAACAATTGAAATTTCAAATTTTACAGAGTAGTACGGTACTTACTTATAAGGAATAATGGAAGAGACCTTTCATCACCGATAATTGTACGTCAATAAACACGAAATATTGCTTGTATCAATTGACCAATCAACATCAACTACCGCATGTCAAATGGCCAATCATAATCGAATGTTACATGTATCAATCGTTCAAGAAATGACGTTTTAGTGAAACTGATACATATTGAAAACATTTCAATACAATGGGCAGAAAAATCTTTAGTAAAATTTACTATGGCTGAACACTTTCAGTTAAAAAGACTCTTAAATGAATGAATATTATTCTTGAAATATTGAAAAATTATTGCAAACTTTTTCACTCTATTGGAGTGGCACTCTTTTTTCACTCTTTTGCATTTAAAGAGTACGACTTGATTTTAATTGGTTCCTGGTATATACTTTTTGAAAATTACGAATTAAAATTTTATTGTAAAATAGGTTTTATTAAAATCCTTAAATTTATAAGCTGTAAGTAGTTAAGGTAAACCTTAGATTTACTAAACCAGATAAATTTCGAACATTTTACATTAATATGCTTAAATTATTGTACTTTATGACATAAAAACATCGCTTCACTATTTATAATTTATTAGTAAATTTGCTTTAAAAAAATAATAAGCCTAGTTAAGAAGCAAAATAATAATAATAATAATAATACGGTAATAATAATAATATAATATGTTAAACTTTTATAGCGCTAAACGCCAACAAGGCCTCTAAGCGCTTCACATTATTACCCACGGTCACTCGATTAAACGCCTATGGAACACAAACTCAAGATCTCAACGGAAGTATATAATAACATAGCATAGAAGCACATTGTTCGTACAAGCATATCGTTATCGAATTGTTAGATATTCTTAAGACATATTTATTTACTTTGGTAACGATTCGAAGTAAACAAAAAGTCAGATTCAGATTAAATTTTATTAGTCCAATATGAAAACAGCAGTGAGTACATTTTCGGGTCATTGAAATAAAAAAAGAAAAAAAAAAACATTTTTTCTATATAAATAAAATATACATGATAAAAAGTCAAATAAATACTTGAAACCCAAAGAAAATTTGAAATATTAAAATGTTGAATAAAGATTCTAGTTAAAATTGTAAAATTACCAAAAAATAAAAGATTTCAGTTTAAAATAATACAAAATTCAGATTAAATCTATTATGCTAATTAAAATACTGTAATTGTAATTTGTACTAAGCTCATTTCATTATTAACAGATTAGGTCACACAAACCGAAAATGATAATGATATCTACAACATAATTTAACATGCCTCCCCAGTTAATGTATTCTTAATAAGCACTGGGTTAACCATCTAATAAAGTATTTTCCATATCAACGAATGGACCTGCTAGCATTGAGGGGCTTAGTAGCATCTTTTAGCTGGGTCTCAATTTCCATGAAAACTTAAGCATGGCATAATACGTCGTCATGTCGATTGTATCAAAGTATAAGGGACTTTATGAGATTTAAATTGGTACGTGACGGTGTATGGCCTTCTGTGAATCCAAATTATGAACTATATAAATGTCGTTGGTCTTTTAAAAACGAGAGAGTGCGGATGTATTATGATTCTTTCTGAGATCTCGGAGAAGGCAGTCAGAAGAGAATTGGTCTGTAGGCCCTAGTTGTTCGTTTGAGAATTATCACAATTTCGTTTGCAGTCTTCATTAGATGATAAAAATTTAATATTCAAACGTGACAACTATCTGTTCCATTTTCGTTTTCAAAGGGTTGTTTGGAATTTCACTCATCGTAACCCGAACTCTTTTTAACTTAAGATTTATTACTGTATTTACTTCATTCGTTAACTGAGAAAAGAAACATGGACTTTGAGTTGGCAGTAGCTACAAAGTCAAGTGGTGACTTTTCATCTTCTAGAATGGATACCAACAACGTATGTATACAGAACTTTGCATTTTTTTTTATCCAATCTCCCTATTGTCATTATCAATTCGTAATTCCGTAATGAAATAAATATTATGCCCATAGTTTTGTAGTAGTTTTCCACGTTTCACATAATCATTTAATATTGCATTAATTGTTGTCTTGTAGTAGGCCCTAATAAATTTTAGCATTTTTCAATACCCCAAACAGGTTTATTTTGTACTTAGTGTATTCTCGACGAGATTGATGTTGTTATACTTCCCCAAAGTGTGTAGCTCTTTTCCATATTCTATAAAGTGAATTAGTAACGGTCGTCTTTGAATTTGGATTGTTAGCTCGCGCACTACGTTTCTAAACCATCAAAGAAAACTTAGGCCTACTAAAATAAATGTTAACATTTTGATTTAGGTCGATATTTTAGTAAGTTTTGTTAACTGTTTCTAAAAAATGTTTCGTTGTTGATTCAATCGCAAATATATTATACAGTTTAATTTTGATTCTCTTATATTTGCCTATAGATGTATTGTAATTAAGTCAACATATGATAGTGATCAATTTATTAATGCTAAAATATTAAATTGATTATGGTTGTTGTCATCAGTCAAGCGGGTTGGCTGGTGATTTGTGGCGTAGAGGTTATTTAAATCTTTTTTAATCTTGTAATTCAAGGGATTATGTTTAATTTCTACACTTTATGCATATACTTTTAAGAGGAAATAAAATAGTGCATCAACACCGCCTGCACCTATACCTAGGCCTTGCTGTGTGACTGTCAAATGTCACAGGTAAACAGACCGTCCTTCCATTGCAGATTAGGGAGTACTGTATACTCAAATAGAATCTGATGCAGGTAAATCACTATAGTGCCAGTATTAATGTATTTTTAGCTCAGGTATATTATATATAACAGTTTGCTATAGGCCTAATAACGCACTGGGGATCACACTCCTAGGAAAATCAAGGTTGTGTAGTGCAAAGATATTGCCGTCGATCCGGCAGTGGGTCAGGCAACGGTGTTATTCCGTTGACTTAAATTAGTTATTTTATTAGAATAATAAACTACGTTATCTCTATCCAGAGAGCCAACAGACTCTTTTATTGTACTCACAGATAATAGTAAACTTGTACTGTACATAGAGCTCAACAGTTTAAAATATGCCTACCTATCCCTGGGGAACGTCTGTATTTTAACAGTTCCAGATATCGAGTGCAGTAACTCTTATTCTAACTAGTCTTCCGTACAAGTACACACGTTCCATCTCTCGCCTCTTCTCATGGAAGGACCACGAGGAGAGGGACAACCACCTTGGCAGCGCTGACCCCAGGGGAGAAGGGAATGATTTATTCCCAGACTAGCATTTATATAGGGACACCATCAGCCAATCAGACTGACGGACAAATCACTAAGTATTTCAGGGCTGTCCCATTAATTATATCACCTATACCTATTGCCCAAAAGAGCTCTTACAACGGAGGTGGTAATTTCATTACAATAGGCCTATGTTTGTCTCTTGTGGTGTCCCATCATTTTATGAATATACTGTATTACAAGATCGGTATGTAGATTTATGTGTCGACTTATTTATCAGAAACCAGTCTGAAAAAGTGCACTGTTAATTATCTTATTGGAAATTCAAAGATGCTAATAAAATGAATTTATTTATTACATTAAGACAATTATTATTAATCCATTGAAATAGGCATGCCAATTTTTTGTTTATGCATCTGCGAGTTTATGTAAGCCTGAGACAAATGCTTCAACATCTTATTTGCTTTGTATTTGGTTTGATACGAATTGAATTGAAATATAGCTAGAAATGTGCTAAATAGAATAAGTTATACAAATTAGCTTTTTGTCTGCTTACTTATGGCCAACCCTATCGAATTGCTTGCTTCACACGGACTAGCGCAATCGATCAAGACCGTTATATAACATAATAAATGTAGCCCATGTCTCGTCCTAATTGCGGTTTAGTGTGAGAGAGGTTAGTTCAATTAAATTAAATTCAATTCTTTATTCCACAAATGTCACAATGAAACATACTTTTTACATATCACTTTTTTTTTTCAAAATATGTGGAAAAGGGTATCCAACCACAAGCATTGCTCTACATGTGGAACCCTTCAAAGCTAAACTAAGCTACTTAACTTATATATGCGTACACATATATTATGGACAGCAAATTCCCTCCTTGCGTACTATTTTGATCAAGTTGCTAAGCAGGCCCGTAGGCAGGGGGACGCACCCCCTCCAAATTCCAAAAAGTTCACCTTTTTAAGCCTAATATTAAAAAAAAAAAAGTTGTTCCTAATTAATTGCGAAACGCTATAGTATGCAGTGCATTCTATATTTGCTACCTCTCAAACTGGCTAACTGTGGTATAAAATTGATCAGCTCCGGTGATTACAGATTGATCCATATAAACTAACAATATGCTATTTATAGGCCTGCAGATGTAAATGACATGAAACTTCACTTCTTCAGGTCCCTACAACACCCAAATGAATGAAAATTTAAATAGAATATTCACAGATTATGGGTTTCAGAAATTCTATTAAAAGGCTCTCAAAATGGTTTGTCGGAGCGTCCGGATGGTTCGTCGCCTATAAACTCCCACTCAGCCTCCAAATTTAAAAAGTTCATTTTTTAAATAACCTCTTAATTCAGTAAAAACGTTCCTAAATGCTATAGTTACTATAGCTATAGTATGTACTGCATTTTATTTGCCAGCTCTTTAAGCCGTTGATTTTTGATAATTGTGATACGAAATTTGTTGGAAATTATCAGCTCCAGTGATTGCAGATGGGCTCATTATGAACAATTTAAATGTTATCTGTAGGTATGCAGATGTAAAGGACAAAAAAGGTTACAAATTTGTAACCAAAATTTGTAACCCAAATGAATAAGAATTTAAACAGAATAGAAATCCATTTATAAGGCCCTCAAAATGCTAATTCGTCCGGTAGCTTCGGCCCACCCCCGTGGGGGTCCTAGGCTGCCACAGCCTAAGGTCCGCGGCCGCTTCCCTCCCAAAATGCACCAGCGATCAGCAACAATTATATTGATAGATTAGACAATATGGTTTAATAGAATAGCATAATGAATACATATTGCCGGTGAAAACCGATCGACATCACGCTCCATATTCAAGGTAGGAGTATCTATATCGTTTTAAGCTGCCTTCATTCTAGAAATGGGGTAGGCCAAACCATAGAACACCTAGTTCACAATCTAAAATGGGGAAAATTATACTCAAATTTTTAGTCTGAGAGTTCAGTTTCGACATCTTATACAATACCACAGACACAAAACCCGAGACCATCCATCTGTAAAACTGACATTCCGCCCCCCCCCCCTCTATTTCGGATGTCTAAATTCACCACTGTATTATAATAAGATTCTAGGCACTCATATGCTGTACAAAAACCTGTCACAATTGTTCTGATGGTATACAGGGCGCTACCATGGGGGCTGAGGTATCGAAGAGGCTGACTGGCATCAGAAAGGTGGTTGCTGTGAATGCTTTCAGAACAGCAGGAGTTGCACTACAAAACAAACGATTAGTGGACAAGATTAAACGTGACGAAGGTAAGGATGAAAACAGGTTAATTCTATTTAAATATGGCTATAGGCCTATTTTGAAGATCTATTTTCGGAAGTATTTATTCAATATTTTCTAAACGTCGCAATACGCTTTTTCAGAGCAACCAATAACATTCGACGAGGAGGACCTGAACTTTCCACCATTGTGTGATCGTAAACCTCTTATTGGTAGGTTCACTGGCTTCCATCATTTCATTTTATTTGTGTACAAAAAAAAGGTTATTGTTTATACAGTCTAAAAGTTTGATAAACCGATATATCCAGTAAACCTCAATACATATATTTTAAGACAAATTTCTGAAGAATTAAACTTTTTAATTTTAGATAAAAATGCTTCGATAGAAGGACATGCGAAGACAATTTTCCCTATCCAGTCATACAATAAGTTAAACTTCAACGTAAATGCCGGGGCAGGTGGTGGAACAGCACTCCTCTCAATCGTTCGATTCAATTCAGATAAAGGTACAGCAGCGGCACAGGTTCAACTTGTTCGTTGTGGTTCAAGCGGCAACCACTTCGAAACACTTTCATTGGCCAAAACGGGAGAACACTCAAATTCTCACTCTGACGATACCAGCAATGAATTTGATGTCACCCATACCAATAGCGTTGGCGATCTTCGTCCAATGGCACTTTATGGCACGTCGCATACAAGTCTCTTGTCAAATCTTCCACGTTTTGGAAATTGTCAATGTGGAATTGTTTTACTGAGTAGCAAAAATGGGGTTATTGAAACTGGAATTAAAGTAAACAATCCATCAATCAATTTCTCATTATTAGTACTGTGTAGTGCTTCGCCAGTCAAAGGAACAACACCGTGTAATGCATATATCGTACATTCACAACCTTTATCATCAGTTCCTTTTTCGTCAGAAAAGAGTGACCTGTGGAAGTTTACTGGAAAAAAGGATCTCCTAAAAATAAAAGGCCCTCAAAATAGTTCCGTAACTATCTTCGTTAATTCTCCAGAAGATATAAAACTTGAGATAACAGGACAGAAAGCGTTAGTAAATCACACGCAAAGTTTCGTTGGTTCCGAGGAGACAATACTCCTAAACAGTTTGAATAAATTACCAATGGGAGGCATGTTAGTACTTTGCTCCCATGGTCTTGGGGCAGATGATGATAAGACTACTTCTGCTCTTTACCTCGTTAGTCTCAATAAAAGTAAGGTAGATTGCACGTATGTCCAAGGTATGAGCGGAACCTTTTCGTCAGGTAACGCGTGGACAATTTACCATAAAAACGACAACCTTGTTGCTGTCGGGCCAGCTGGACCCTGCCGGTACACAATCCTTTCAAATATTCTATCACCTGTCGAAATTAACGAAACTCAATTGGCTGAATGTTTAGTGACCGGTGAACAGCAACCAATGAGGAGCGGTCTTGTAGTTTACGAAGACAAGCTAATGGGCTGGCTCACCAAAGTGTGCCAAGTGAAATTGATGATGAATGGAAAAGTGCTCGAAGTCGTGCCATTGAGGAAGCTCCTCAAACAACCAGATGGACGATTTGGATTTTGCCGGGAACTAACAGAAGAGGAGAGGAAACCAGGATTAAAACTTATCCAGGCATTTGCTCTTGTGAAAGATATACGTAAGTTTATAATGATTATAATAATAAGCAATTAGATAATAATAAGCAATAATAATAAGCAATTATTATACACAGTACACATTTATTAAGGTTAGCTTTAACGCAAGAAAAAATCTATTGTTGTTGTCATTGGTTTATGTGAGGATTGGATTTGATAGGGTTTATTTGGTGTAAACACCAAGGATAACCAAAGGTAGTCCGAAACGTTGGGCAGTACACCTGGATACAATCCCTTACTCTTTCCAAAGAGCGCACCGCGTTCTTAAATGTAGGCCTACACATAGGCGAACAAAGGGCCATATTGCCCGGCTTAACCGAAAAGACGTTGTGCTTTTGAAACTTGCATTCTAGCCCTCCAACTGAAATCACATGTAGAGAAGCGAAGGGGATTGAGATCAGTTCCTTTTCTCTGTGCCATTCACAGAACTTACCTACAGCTTACAGGTACTGCTTATTATTTATGTAAACTTAGATGGTGTTGACAAAACAATGGAGCTAGGTGGATCGCCGCATACGATGGTGATCCAACCGAAAGGCGTCCATGTGGCCGTAAATTGCGGAGGACCAGCGTACGAAGCACTTTCGGGGGTTGTATTCCAGGACACACAAACACTTTTTCGAATGCACAAAGAACAGGGTAGGCTACGTATTTTTTTTTAAAGTAATGATGATGATGATGATGATAATAATAATAATAACAGTTTTTGTTGTTATTATTATTAGGTCTAATTATTATTATTATTATTATTATTATTATTAATCACATGGAAGTTATTCTCTGACTCTGTCATGATAATAAGAAAAAGAGTGTAGGTTACCTTTCCGTTTTTGGACACATACACACATTAACGCAGGCACTTCTACACAAATCACGATTTACAGAAAACCAACACACACTGACCAATATCTAAATTTTCAATCGAACCAACAGATCAGTGCTATGTTCTTTATTATACCGAGCAGAGAACATTATAAGCGAAGAAGAGGACACAATTAGTGAAATTAACCACATACACAAAGTACTAGCGGCAAAAAATTATCCTAACGGGATGCAGAAAATCACACAAAAAGTACAATTAACGGATAAAGACGAAACTGATATTGAAAATGAAAAGAAAATTCTTATTGCTCTTCCATACATCAAGGGAACATCAGAAGCCCTAAATAAAATTTACAAAAGAAACGGAGTAACAGCTTAGTGTAAACTTTTCAACACACTGCGGACACAATTGGTCAAACCCAAGGAACCACCCCAGTTCAAAAACAGTGCGGGGTCGTGTACGAAATTGAATGTGATACGTGCGGTAAAACGTACATCGGAGAAACCGCACAATCATTTAACATACAAGTCAAGGAACATTTAAATCAACGGGTTGAAATTACCCTAGGAGCCAGACTAGGTTTTGTATGCACTTTGAGGTGCAGAGAATTTGACTTCAGAAATTGGTTCAGGGTGGTCCAAGAATCATTTTTGGCTTGGTAACATATTTTCAAAATGTGGCGAAAGGTCAAAAGGTCAGGGTCAAAGGTCAAAGCTATAAAGTCCTTGTATCTCCGCAACCACAGGTGGTAGAGAGTTGAATTTGGTGCCAAATTGTTCGGAACATGCATATTTCTATTCGGTCTAATAAATGAGTTTGCTGAAAAATAACCGGAAATGCCATTTCTGACCTTTCACATATTTTATATATGATAGCCATTGAGTCATTAATATCTCCGCAACCACTGGTGGTAGAAAGTTAATTTCGGGGCCAAATTATTCGGAACATACATATTTCTATTTGCTCTAATAAACATTTTACTTTAAAAAAAATGACCGGAAATGCCGTTTCTGACCTTTGACATGTTTCAAGGTCATGCCATATGGTCCATATATTTCCACAACCACTGGTGGTAGAGAGTTAATCGTGGTGTCAATTTGTTCGGAAAAGTCATGGTTCTATTTGGTCTACTAAATGAGTTTGCTAAAAAATGACTGGAAATGCCATTTCTGACATTTGACATATTTTATATATCATAAACATTGAGTAGTTATTATCTCCGCAACCACTGGTGGTAGAGAGTTATGTTTGGTGCCAATTTGTTTGGAACCTTCATGTTTCTATTTACTTTAATAGACATTTTTAAAAAAAGCGGAAAAGCTGTTTCTAACCTTTGACATGTTTAAATGTCATAGCCTTAGTCCTTATATCCCCTCAACCACTGGTGGTAGAGAGTTAATTGTGGTGACAATTTAATCGAACATTCATGTTTCTATTTTATCTATTATATATCTTTTATATATATCTAATGGAATACGGTAGTTTGCTAAAAATGGCCGGAAATGCTTTTTCTGGCCTTTCACATGCCGACATATATTATTATTATTATTATTAAGGCATATTTATGCTTATCTCTGTACATACTTGCTGTAAAGACCTAATATTGATCTCAAATTATTCATTTTACACATGTTTCTGTTTAATTTATTATCATTTGTTAAAAAACGGGTTTATATATACTACTATATCTACATATATCTCTACCAAGAGATCCGGACTTTTTTCTTTCCCATAGCATTGTTGTTTTTCAGTACTTTACTTTTAATACATTATATATATATATATATATATATATATATATATATATATATGTATGTATATATATATATATGTATATATATATGCATGCATGCATAAATACATACATACGCAACATTATTACTATTTATACATATTACCGTACTTTTTTTTAACAACAAGTATGTACAGAGATAAACATATCATATGCCTTAATTATAATAATAATAATAATAATAATAATAATAATAATAATAATAATAATGATAATAATAATAATAATAATATGTCGGCATGTCAAAGGACAGAAACATCATTTCCAGCCATTTTTTTAGCAAACTGTTTCATTAGACCAAAAAGAAATATGAATGTTCGATTAAATTGACACCAAAATTAACTCTCTACCACCAGTGCTTGCGGAGATATAAGGGCTAAAAGCTATGACATTGAAACATGTCAAAGATTAGAAACGGCATTTCCACTTATTTTTAGAAACAAAATTCTATTAGACCAAATAGAAACATGAATATTCCGAACAAATTGACACCACAATTAACTCTCTACCACCAGTGATTGCGGAGATATTAGGACCATATGGCTATGACCTTGAAACATGTCGAAGTTCAAAAACAGCATTTCCGATCTTTTTTTTTTAAAGCAAAATCTTCTATTACAGCAAATAGAAACATGAATGTTTCAAACGAATTGGCACCAAAATTAACTTTCTACCACCAGTGGTTGCGGAGATAATCACGACTCCAATGGCTATCTTATATAAAATATGTAAAAGGTCAGAAATGGCATTTCCGGTAATATTTTAGCAAACTCTTTTATTAGACCGAATAGAAACATGAATGTTCCGAACAAATTGACACTAAAATTAACTCTCTACCGCCAGTGGTTGCGATAATTTAAGGACAATATGGCTATGATCTTGAAGCATGTCAATGGTCAGAAACGGCATTTCCGGTCATTTTTTAGCACAATGTTCCATTAGAGCAAATAAAAATATGCATGTTCCAAACAATTGGCACCAAATTCAACTCTCTACCACCAGTGGGTGTGGAGATACAAGGACCTTATAGATTTGACATTTGACCCTGACCTTTTGACCTTTCGCCACATTTTGAAAATATGTTACCAAGCCAAAAATGATTCTTGGACCACCCTGAACCAATTTCTGAAGTCAAATTCTCTGCACCTCAAAGTGCATACAAAACCTGGTCTGGATCCTAGGGTAAATACTTTCAGCGATAGCGCGCGGAACATTGTAAAATCACTGGAAATAACATTAATTGGAATAAAATCTATTAAAAAAAAAGTATTAACTAAAGAGACTAATTCATTCAAAAGGAAAATAAAAGAAGCTATAAAAATTAAAATGAGAACGCCACCATTAAACCGAGATTGCGGATATGAGCTACAGAACCACCCATATACAATAGCCTGCTACGTCATCACACGAACATCAACAACTGACATGTCAGTTAACTGCCAAATTCAAACGGCTGACGAAGATAACGAAATGTCATCGAAAACTCCCAGAAACTAAACTACAACTCTAAAAGGTAACTTACACTCTTTTTCTTATTATCATTATTATTATTATCATTATAATTATTACTATTATTATTAATAGGGGTTGGCCGAGGGGTATTGTTATGTGCTGAAGTCCCCAGTTTAAACCCTGCCAGCGTAAAGGCCTGTTTATACTTCAACGATAACGATAAAAAAGCTAAAAAGCAATTGTTCATATAGAAAATAAAAGAAATAAGAAAATTTTTCACACTAGAAAGATTCGATAACGATTTATTAGTTATGCGATAACAACATATTTTGACAAATCAGATGACGTCATAATCGTAGTAGTAGCAACGATTTTATCGTTTTATACTTTTCAGAGTTATTTTTATTATATTATTATTATTATTATTATTATTGTTATAGGTATTTTTGTTGTTATTGTTGTTATTATTATTATTATTATTATTATTATTATTATTATTATTGTTGTTGTTGTTGTTGTTTTTGTTGTTATATTAAACTTTCTATTTCATCCACTATAAAGTGACATTAATTTATTCCGAATGCGTTTCCTACGTACCGGTGACAGGTCTCTTTTGCGTCAGGAAGTTGTATGACCTACTCTCGGATGACGAACTTACTGCTGTCATTGGTAACACTTACGACGGATTCATTGGTGGAACCACTTTCAGCAACCACCCTGGTTTCTTTGACAGAATGGAATACGAGGTGAGATCATCTTCACAGCACAACTAGAGGTTCATTGATCCAAGTATAGAGGTGCATTCACATGTGGACCGCGTGTCCGATGCACTGAACGAAACGTCTCCATTCATACATACTGATCTGAGTCTTCTGATTGGTTGGATGGTTTTTCGGATGGAAAAAACCATCCAACCAAAATTCGGATTCGGTGTGAATGTTTCTTAAGACGGTGGTTCAGTGCGTATGACGATCGGGTGAAATCTTGGTTGACTTTAAACGCGTTTCTCATTACAAGGGTAATTATGATAATGATGATGATGGTGGTGAAGATAATGACGACAATAGTGATTGTGGTGATGATGATGGTGACGATGATAGTGATTATGATGATGGTGGAGATGACAATTACAGTAAATGTGACGGTGACGATGCCAATGACAGTGACGGCGGCGACAACGGTGACGACGACAATGACGATGGTTATAATAGATCAAGAACCATTGAGATGTTACATTTTTTGTTCTGCTTTCAAATTGTGCTTTCATAGTTTGAGATTCCAAACGGTTTTTATAACCTCAGACTTTACGGAGTCAGTAAGACTATCTCATTCATCAACGAGCTCTGTGTGCAGGGTAAAAACGTGGCTCACCAGGTATGTTTGGTTCACTTTCTTTTATAGCACGTCCTGCGTAACAATTCACACTAATCATATAGGCTTAGTCATATATTATGTTTGTTATTGTCACTAAGCATAGTGACTTTATGCAGTTAAATTAAAAAAAAAATAGTGATATGAATATACACATCAAATATTACACAATATAAGATGGTGTTTTTTGTATACAGTGCTATTGAATAGGCCTATACTGATAAGTTTTAGTAGGACGATGTGTGAATACCCAGAAATGGTTTACTAAGAATCAACAACAGCCTACAGTAACTGTAGATCAATTCTAAATCACTTGGAATAAAATAAATATTGTACCTTTACTATATCATTTCTTAATTTCCCTCTAAATAGTGGTATTTAAGACCACTTTTAGTGCCGCACTTCAATTAGAGAGATTCTAAACACCACTAAATCACCAGTCCTAAATGTGTTCTTTAATTGGAAGGAGACCTGTATTATTATTATTTATAATAATAATAATAATAATAATTATTATTATTATTATTATTATTATTATTGAAATTATATTATTATTGAAATTATATTATTATTGAAAATATATATTACCATCATCATCCTCATCACAACCACCACCACCAAGTATTCAGCATTAATACATACGGTGCCGTATTGATTTCACTTATATTTGAGGACATTATAATTACAGGTAACAGACGCACTTGAAAAGATACGGGACAAGGTGCCAGATATGACTTTAAAGTACACCGACATTGGAACTGTGGTTGATGACGGAAAATTGCTATTGTCATTTGAATCATGTATGTATACAAATAATCTGTACGGTATGCATACGTGTTTTCGCTATAGTTGTTCTATTGCCTTTAACATTACAATAAAACTTTAAGTTGCTTATTCAAAATATGAGCTTAGGAGTATCACCAAAAATCAATAAACAGTAGGCATATAGGCCTGTTTTACAAATTTCATAGTAGTCAGTTATTGAATGTAACATTCCGAAGTGTGTCAGGTAAACTTAAAAAATAACCAATCAGCATTGATAAAAGGAGAATGGTTTAAAACAAGCATTGTCACGTAACATTTGGAGATGTGGACAGAGCTAAGTTTTATATTCTTTAAAATTATTATACGTAATTATATTTAAATATCTTAATTCAAAATATACTCGTAGTTAACAACAACCCTACTGCAAGATTAGCGGGACTGCTCATTACGGATATGACGTATAAAGTACCTCAACCCTCTGATGACGAGGTAGCCAAAGAAATCAAAAGTAAAATTGAGGTAAAAATATTTATTTTGATTTTATTGTCCAGAGGACGTTATGACTTTATATGGTATAGTTAAGTCAGTAAAGTGCATAATATAAACGAATATCATTAATCACAATAAAAAATAAGAAAATAATGTACTCTTGTTTTGTTTTTGTTTTTTCTGTAACCAATAAAAGAAATGAATAGAAAAAAAACACAGATACAGGCCTATAGGCATATTTTTCCGCCGGCGATCCCCTCAAACCCACCAAAAATAACTGTCAAGGTTTTGCCGAGGAAGATACAAAGCGTAATATAACCATTTGTTGTTGTTTTTTTTTAATTTATAAAATGATATTTTTTTATATTTATAAATTTTTGATATTCATAAATGATAATTGTAATCTACCATTTTAATGTAAAGTTTTATCTTATTAAATTTCATTAATGTCAATTCTTATAATAATTATTTTATTTAGATGGCAATAATAATCTTCCATTTTAATGTATTTTTTATATGTTTTATTGCATTCCCTAGTGTAATTGTAACTTGCAATTTGGCCATTGGCCACGAATTGTTACAAATGAGGTACTTGAATAAAGTGAAATATATATAGTAAATTAATTTTTAAAATAAATGAGAAGTAGACACATTAGCACAGTACAGTAAGAGGGTGTAAGCAACAGCCGAGTGAAAAATTAAGAGTTGCCAACCAAGTCCAAAGAGAGTTATTTCTATATTGACACTACCAATACCACATCTAGTGGCGAATCTACGGGGTGGCAAAATGGAAGCTCGTTCCCTTTGGTATCAGTCATAAAAAATACTAACCATCATTAGATAAGAGATAAAAACTCCGTACTTTCAGGATGAACAATAATAATTTTAAGATTAAAGCCTTAAAGCTACCAAAAAAGAAACACCATGGAATTGGATCTAGATGTGTATAAGAGACAGGGGCAGAGTGGGCATTCTCTCTGTCTTCCGACGAACGACTATGTTGTCGCATCAAAAAATATTATAATAATTTACCTATTCAAATAATGCTATTTTGATTGCCAATCACTAATATTATGGTCTAAAAGCCCATTTAGGACCAAATTAAGCTATAAAAACTATTTTTATTTCTGGTGCCACCACTGCACCACGTAGGCCTACGTCACATCGCCGTTTACAGGCAATTTTAAGCACACAGGTACTCAAATAATGGGAATATCTAGCTAAACAAATTAAGATGTTGTCCCCCTGGACCCCCACAATAGTTAAGTCAACACCCACAAAACATTCTCTCGACCATGATGTTCCACACTCATTAGACTTTAGGTCCTCGATTGCCACTTACGTCAGCCGACCAAAAAATGACGTATCCATTAGCGACGTCCTATTGTTCCTATGTGAAGTATATTTAACATGATGTTTTTTTTTTCCTTTCAGTTAGCAGATAACTTATTTCCTCTCGATCGATCATTGGCCAAAAAGCAGATTAAAATAGCCGGATGGTCTTCAAATTTGCTTGAAAATGCATCTGGTGAGGTAAAACATAACCCATCAACGTCGATATTAATTTAAAAAACTGAACTTAAAATAAGTGTTGTAGAGTCAGGGGACGTGTGTTTGGATGACTTCTTCCAAAGACATAAGCACCGTACATAAAAACGACATGTTTCAACACATCAACGTCAGTTAAATGCTTAACATAACAGTTAATACTTATCTCGAAGCCTAAAATGTATTCATTTTTTCAGCGTGCAGATATGTCTGGCTGGAATTATGGTGGAGATTGGAAAATTGTAAGAGGAGGGGACAACACTGAAAGCCGTGAGTCTTTTTGGATGAAATATTCTAATAAAAATAAATTGAATACAAAACAAAACGTCATAGTAATACATTTTTGTAACTCTCTACTACAGAATTCTGCTCATCGCACATGAATTGTGTCAAAAATCAGGAAATTAGTCTTCTTGCACACTTTACAGAGGAACATTTGGATTCCAGTCCAGAAATTCAGGTACAAAAAATACACTTGCATTCATTGCATTCAAAGCAAACTTAAAAAATATTTTTCACTTTCATATAATTCTTGTGTGTACAATGAATACAAGTAGTAGCACGTTATCATCTGATTCACATTCGTATAGCCCTGCTTATTTTTTCTATCTTAAAGGCATCAGAATCGTTCCATGAAGGGAGCTGTGGTGGAGGTTTCTACTCGTTAACTATTACACTGATGGATGCAGATGGCGATGTCATTGCCACACAGACTACTGACGAAAAAGGAAGTATAAAGTCCAAAGACTGGATCCGTGAGTCTTTCACATTTAAGAATTATGGAAAAGGTCTTCGCTTCATCTCATTCCAAACAACTGGTGAGGATAACATTTTTCATTTCGGTACAGCATATTGAACGTTAAACGGGCAAGCCTAAGTAGATTTGAAGGGTTTGTTTTTTGGCCTTCCAAAGATAGAAAAAGAACTCCACCAAGGCAGCCGTTTCGGATACTAATAATGATTATTTCAATAGCCTCTGATAATAGTGATATATTGAAAATATCTATGTTTTAAAATAAAGATATTTACCTGGTATGGCATTTTATACCTCATCTTTTTTTGTTCTGTGAAAATAAAATAAAGCAAAAGACGATAAATTCTGGGCGGGTCATTATGGAGCGTATGCGTCTGCTGCGTGTTTGCGAGTGAAGAATGAGGTCGAAGCCGCTGCCGGTGACTTATACGATGACGTCTTAAATCAAAAGTCTGAAAAACCAAGTATTGATGACATTATACGAGGATTGCTAGAAGAGCATAAAGAGGTTTTGACTGAAATTCAACAAAATGAAGGTAAGCCTATATCTTACCTATTTTTCAGAAATTACGATTAGGCATATTCTTTGATTTTGCTATTTGCAATTAGACATACTACAGACTAACGGATTTATCGACTGACAAACTGTCCAATAAACTGAACTCCACGTCCAAACACTTTAATGGCATCACCGTGCCTTTGTATGTTAGTCAATATTTTCACATGTCAAACATACTTGTTTATTCAGAAGAAATTATAGATTTTGACAAACCATTGCCGAATGTGGTCAACGACTCCTTTCCAATATCAAAACCCGTGGATCGTCGACAGCCGAAGAAACGACGAGAGGTTCGCGTTTTCGTTTCCAGTACATTCCGAGATTTCCAGGAAGAACGCGAGGCTCTTATCAAAAAGGCATTCCGAGAATTGAATCGCTTATGTACAGAACGTGGTATATGCTTCACGTACGTAGATCTTAGATGGGGGATCACAAAAGAGCAATCAGAAGACGGTCAGACGATCTCTATCTGCTTACGTGAGGTGAGTGAACATACAGACAGGAAGAATTTAGTGTATTGTATGGACCTAGATTACAGAGATAAACAATATTCAGGGGCGGATCCAGAGATGTCCAAAAGGGGGGGGGCAAAGTGGGGGGCCGAAATTTGGGCCGATCGAGACAACAATGTCCTAGGGGTCCGGGGCATGCCCCCGCGAAATTTTTGTGTTCTAGACGCCGGAAAATAACATTTGAGGAGTTGTGGGCTATAATTTTTTTTTCTTTCTTTTTTTTTTCTTTTTTTACCTCCCAAAAGGGGCCGCCCCCCCACTAAATCCGCCCCTGATATTACAACAAACAAAAAAGGAAATGCTAAATAAAGGAACAAAATTTTAAACGGAAATATTTAACTTATGAGTATCACAAAGGTGGTAAAATCATAATCCCTTTTATACTTTTAGTGATACATTTGAGTGAAGTAGTCATTATTTTTTTTTATCGTAGATCTTGACTGAAATTATGTAAGTCAGGAGCAACAGCAGTTTAGGTATTGGTTAATTTAATATATAAACTAATATTGTGTTGTTAAAAAATGAACATCTCAAACTAAAGGAAGAATATAATGTTAATTGTTGTACAGGTACATACGGTATTAACAGTTTCTGCTTTTGTTAGATTGATAAGTGTCCGTACTTTATCTGCTTGCTTGGTGACCGATATGGATGGTCTCAGAAAGAAGTACTGCCTGATAAACTACTCAACAGAACATACAATGTTGCTATCGAAAATCACAGTCGATTTAATTGGATCGATTCCTTCAGATTCGATACTAGTGTAACGCGGGTAAATATAGAATATTACATACCCAAAGTCTAAATTTGTATATGATCAAAAGGCGTAGTTCAATCATAGGCTTAGCAATATAAACACTTTGCAAATATAATTAAAAAGACGTCCAATTAATTTTCAGTTAGAGGCATTGTATGGTGCCCTCATGAATAAGGAAAGTTCCATCAATCGATCCTTCTTCTACGTACGGGATAACCAGCTAAAAGAAGATGATCTCAAGATAATGCAAGAGATTGTAAGTTTAAACCTTAAATACTGTATACCCAATGCCGTAGCCAGCTATTGGAACAGTTGGGACAGTCCCACAAAATTTTTAATGGGTCCACAAAGAATGGTGTCTACATTTTGAAAAATACAATTTCATACATAAAATGGGTCTAGATTTCTCATTTTCCTAAAATGGGTAAAATTTTAAGAAAATTGGTCCAGATTTGTACTATAAAACAATAAATAAGGCCACTGTAACATCAATCTGTATCATGGAGTGTATTTAACTGGCTAATTTTGCAAATTAAAGAGGGGCTTCAATTCGAGATGGGCTTTATCTCGAGATTAAGCCTACTGGGCTTCAATTGAAGGTGTTACGGTAGGTCTAAGACTGATGGATTGTTTTCTCAAACTTAAATCTGTTAAAAACACTATGTCCACAAACTTTCAATTTTTCAACAAATCATGATCTCTATAGAATTTTACTCAGACATGTTCTTCATTTGTGTGATTTTACATTTGCTAAATATAACAGCTTAACCTTAATAGAAGAGAGAAAATAAATGATCAATTTTTGTCAATATATTATTTTATAGCAAGCGGACATGGAAGCAAAAGAAAGGGAGGACAAAGAAAGAAAGGAGAAGGGTGGAGAAGAGAAAGAGGCGAACAAGACAGAGAAACAATCTGGTAATATCGAAAATCCCAAGGAAGACAACAACAAGACAGTCAGTGAGTCTGAAAGTGACGGCAAGAAAAAAGCGCTTGAGTCTTTTTGGCATTTCGAACAACAGCAGAAATTCAGAAAAATTGTGGAAGAATCTGGAATGAATGTCAGAAAGTTCAAATCGGTTGAAGAAGTTCAATCCAAGATTCTTGAGGTATAATAATGATAATGTTTATAAAAAATAGTCAGGGACATTCTAAGTTATCTGGTGCCTTAGCCATAAAATGTTAAATCTCATCCCCAGCGATTGTGGGTTGACGTTGCTTGCCCATGGCTCCCATCTGTGAAAGTCGTTTCCTGTGTTCCTCTATGACGGATGCACCACAATGAAAATAATGATGATAGTAATAATTGAAACTTGAAAGATTATTATAACAAAATGTGAGTCATTAAATACTATCATTCTAATCATAGGATCTCACAAGATGTGTCGACGAAGATTTCCCACCGGGCACAGAGCTTACAGGCCTTCAGCGCGAACGAGAAGCTCACGAGGCATTTGCCGAAGTTCGCCGTCGAATCTATATTGGTCGAGAGGACTACTTTAAGGCAATCGATGATTATGTTAGCCAGGACACCGATGAGCCATTCGTCATTCTCGGGAGATCTGGTTCTGGAAAGTCAGCATTGATCGCCAACTGGTGCACAAGATACGAAGAAAAAAAACCAAATCATTTCGTGTTTATGCATTTCATTGGAAGTTCTGCAGAAAGTGCATCGCATCTTAATCTCCTTAGACGGTACAGACTTTATAGATCGATCAATTGATTGATTTACCGACAGATTGGGTGCTTTTAGATCAAATTTAAATTTACACAGACTGACCATTGTTGACTTAACGCACTATGGTCTCGATGTATTTTAATTGTTGATGTAGACCTGAGGATTATATGACGCTAATTATATTTTGCACAAAAATTTAAAAACTAGTATGCCTAAATATTTTTCAGGAATACTTATCGTTTATGAATATATTTAATAACAGATTATATCAAGAAATGAAGCAGTTTTTCAATTTTCCGCAACCAGTTCCTTCATCCGATCGTAACCTGGTTCTCGATCTACCATCGTGGCTCAAACAAGCAGGAAATAGAGGCAAAGTTATGCTTGTATTGGATGCGTTAAATCAGCTAGACACAGGTGCTGGGACTAAAGGTAAAGTTATTTTATTCTCGTCTTCTAAACTTATTAATTTATTATCATCTTGATACTTGTATTCGTGCATAGGCTACATGGAGTGTTAGATATTCAAAGTAAGATTAATTATCACTTCTAAAATCGGAATTTGGATTTGGCAAAAACACATTCATTCCAGTTCATTCCAGTTGGTTTGTAACGTTTAATTTTCTGTTTTATCATCAAAGGTGACGAACAGGAATTAATATGGCTTCCAAAAAAACTTCCAGATGGAGTGAAAATGGTTCTGTCAACCCTTCCCGGAAAGGTGAGTTTAGCCACTAATATACTTAAAATCAAACTACCTGTTGTATTCTTCCTAATTATGTCATCTGGGGTGCAATTATGTTAACACAGCAAATAATCATCGGCATATCTAGGGGTACTGACATGGGTGAAGGGTAAATAGAGCAATATGGGACGGAATAATGTTGGGATCGACTATTAAGTGAGAGGGATTTAGCTGGCAAGATATGGTGAAATGAGGTGCCTCTTTAACTGGTAATTTTAGTGTACACTATTTTCTTTTCAGGGTGAGCTTTTGTGCCCCCTGTAGTCATTAGACTTATAATAATAATAATAATAATAATAATTATTATTATTATTATTATTATTATTATTATTATTATCATCATCATCATCATATTACTATAAAATACTGCTATTTTTGTTGTTAGGCTTATGATGCGGTGCAGAAAAATAAATGGCCAACCTTTGAGATATTTCCACTAAAACCGAGTGAGAAGAAACAAATAATTACGGATTACATGACACTGTACGCTAAGACACTCAGCGAGGAACAGATGGAGATGGTAATAAAGGCAGACCAGACTAGTAACCCACTATACCTCAAGTCACTTATGGACGAGGTCTGTATGTTTAAAAATATGTTATCTTTTAAACCGCCTTGCAAAGATCACATGACATAGGTTGGTTTGTGCGTTTAGGATTATGTATTTGCAAGTATGTTTGTAACAGTAGAAGAAAAGATACAAAATCTGTACTGCCAGTGAGTTCCAAGTTTCCTCCTTTCTGAGTAAAGGCTTCGGGGATTGAAAATTGATAATGTGATCGAATTGTCAATGACGGCAAGGTGCGAGTTATATGAAAGTTTATAACACGAGTAACAAGTACTTCACAAAAGAAAATATTATTATAGCTCAATGACACATTATTTTCAAGAACTACTTAAATATAACAAGAGTTTAATCAAGAGGCTATCTGTTAGATTTAATATACAATAATAATTACATTTATTTAATTATATTTTCTTGGTTATCATTCAACACATAATTTACCCATTATACATTTTTTTAGATTCGCATTTATGGAAGTTTTTACCAATTGACGAATGCAATCAAGACATACCTTAGAGCAGACGATCCGGGAAAACTCTTTGTCAAAATTCTCGAACGTTTGGAAACCGATTTTGAAAGTGGTCCATACGAAAGGTGAGTGCTATTAAAGTAAAAATATAATTTGAAACAGATATAATATACAAACTCGCATGTTCAACAATTTTATTTTGCTTCCGATACATTATTAAGTAAATTAATACTTGCAGTTATCAATCTCTATGTATTTTTAAATTTTGAATTATATTAAATATTTTAGTGTAGGATTATTTATTCTAATTCAAGTGTTTTCAATTCATTTACATTCTTACGAACTAAGATTTAAAAAAATGTTGGGCTGCAAAAGATGTTCCATGTGATTTATTCAAAACTGTTCATATTTATACATTAGTTTATGTACAACCAACTTAGTACTAGTAATATATTCTTAAAACGCATTTCTAGGCCTGGGCTTGTGAAAGATACGACCACGGCAATATGGTGTTCTAACAATGGTATGACAGAGGCGGAATTAACAGAATACTTGAAGGTAGTTTCTTTAACTTCTGTCTCCATACCAATAAATAAGATGTTTAATTCAATTTGTATTGACTATTTATGTATATTTTGTGATATATATCAAATAAATGAAGACTATTTTCTGATAATATGGATATAAAAAGTGGGCTGTAGAATTTAACAAATTATACAAAATTGTGGTAATGTGTGAGGTAAAGGTTTGAAAACTGAAGCAGGCCCGAGTGCCCGTCTCTCTTTCCTTAGCGTTTGCGCCAGACTGTGCAAGGCTGTGGAGGGGGGGGGGGGTCGCCACTCCCGCACTGCAGTCTATTTTACCTTCCCAGCATATGCCGGTACCCATTTATACACCTGGGTAGAGAGAGACAAGCGTAGATAAAGTGTCTTTCCTAAGGAAACAAGTGACTTGCACAGCGAGAGTTTCCCCGACGAAAGCAAAGTGGGCGTGGTCGAGCTTCGATTAAAAGGTCTCGAAAGTGGTCCAGGGGAAGCCCCCGAAAATTTTGACAATTTTAGGGGTTTCAGAGCCTTATTTAATCGAATTCAGAGTCTATTAATATGTAGAAAATACATATTATTTTTTTTCTCCTAGACGAATTGTACGCTTTCTTCCCGATGGGGGGGGGGCGCTCTCCCCGACGGGGGGCTAATTAACATAAAGTTTGTTTATAATTCATTTAGGTTTCATCTAGAATATGGTCTCCATTTTACTTATCACTTGAGGGAAATCTAATCAATCGCAATGGAGTGCTTAACTTCTTTCATGATCATCTCAGACAAGCAGTTGAGCGAAAGTACTTGGGCACACCTGACCTCAAACGAAAGTGTTACATTGGGTTGGCGAATTTCTTCAACAAGAAGGACATAGATCATCGTTATGTACGTTTCGTTTAAATTTGTCAGCTAACAGACATACATTGAATATTGACGAATTGACAGAAATGCGAATGTCTGCGCTAATTTGCACTGTCCCACAGAATCGAATTAAATAAGATGTAATTAAATCACTAGAAAATGCCTCCGAAAATATTGGCGAAATACATCAACGATTCATTTTAATAAACCCATCGAAAATATACATACAATGGTGTAAATGCAATTTTTCTTAGGCATTAATAATTCAGTTTACAAGATAAAATATATTGTTGTAACTTATAACAAGATCTGTGTAGTTGTCTCAGACAAGATACTAATACAATTTGTTTCCACTTCTTAAATAACTTAACCAAATACAAAAAAAAATCTCAACAAAAAACAGATTGAACTAAAAACACAAGGTAGGGAACTCAGAATCAAAGTAAATCAATAGAAGGTAAAAATGTAAATTACAGTAGATGTATTGCAAATCCAAATCCTAGATCACAATCTTATTTGTTTAACTGAAGATTAGTTCTGATCTGACTTTGCTATTCCTTTTATTTTTGTACTTAATTCAGACGGAAGAGTTACCATTCCTATTATCCCAGGCCGGTGACTTGAAGCGTCTGCGAGCTACCATTCTAAACGTTGCAGTTTTCCAAAAAATGATGGCAACGGAAGAAGGAAAATTTGAACTAATAAAGGCTTGGCAGTTGGTAAGTCAGTATGTCTAGTATGAAAATAGAATATTATAAAATGTTAGTTAATGTTGAAGTAGTTAATTTCCTAGTTCTGGTTTAGTTTAGTGAGTTTGTTATTCTACTGTTCATAATAATGCTGTTTATCTTGTACTGGAAATTCTTCATTTCTTTGCCACATTAAAAATCAATTAGGAATCGAAATTATTATCTGCTTATGAAAAAAATCCTTATGAATTACAGCTCGGAGGCTACGAGCAAGTGGAGCAGGCGTATCTTGACAAACTGGCAAATGCTGAAACATGGGACAACACACGAGACAAAGCAAGCTTGATCAGGTCGATGGCGGGATTCTTCATGCAGTTAGGTCTTCAAAAAGGCGCAAGGTTAGAAATACATAACTTCTTAGGTTTGATAGTATACTTGATTCAGCAACTGATTTTCATTAACCGTAATCAATGCTTAATCCCAAGAATGCATTATTCCTGCGACAGTATTTAAAAATAACCACTATGCATATGATGAAAGCCTATGTTTACGTATTGTAGGCAAGTATAGTCATATATCTTGTTTTAGATATATATTGTAGAGCCTACATAATTAGGTGTTAAATGGAATATTTTAGGACATATACCAAGGTTTGTTGAAAATGCACCGCCGATGACTGCTTTAACATTTGCAGTAAATAGCTTTAAGTTTCTTCCTCGTAGACGAGGTAGACACCAAATGAATTTGTTGAATCTTATCATATATGATATTGCATGTTGAGGATATAAACACGTATGATGATATCGTAATGTTAAGGGAGATTGCTTTAAATAGAAAAATGTGGTCAGATATGTTTTTTACAATTCCAAAGAGAGACTTACCAGAAATTAAACGATATTTGAAATTTTTAGTTTTGAATAAAATTATATATATATATACATATATATATATATGTATATACATGTATATATATATATATATATATACATATATATATATATATATGTATATATATATATTTCGACCCCATGCTTTGACATAATTGACTGATATTATGTATACAGATCACTATATGAACGTCTACTTGATGCACTGGAAACAAAATACCAGGAAGACTATTCAACGATTGTTTACCATCACAAGAAATACACATACAAACGGCAATGTGTACACACAGAAGTACTGGAGGTGGGTAATACTGAAGATTAGTCTTAAAATTAGCTTTAAGTTAATCCTGTCTCTTATACACATCTAGATGTGTATAAGAGACAGCCTAACATTTTATGTATGCACATAGATTGGAGAATTATCGTATGGACAGGGACGACTTGAAGATGGGTTGATTCACCATCTCTGGGACATGCAGCTTACCCAGAACGAAGTGGGTTTAAGTCATCCGCGCGTGGCGGCAATCTTGAACAATATTGCTCTTGTTTACGATGATAAGAATGAAAAAGTAGCCGGTGATTTATTCAAAGGCGTTTTAAATATAATGGTTCAGACCTATGGACAAAACCATGTGGATGTAGCAGTTGTCAGGTATGTTTTAAAAATTTGCGTACACAATCAGAATTGAGGCCAATAATTATCTTGGATAGTTTGAACGAGGGGGAGAATGTTAGGAATTAGGGAATGGGTAAAAGAGCTAAGAACGAGTTAGCGAAGGAATCAAGAGAAAGCGAGGGAATAAGTGAGTTGAGTGGTTTCAAGTGAGGGTCAGTGATTCAAGTCAGCCTTGTTTATACAACATGATTTATATCAAAATAGTGATAGGAGGATGATGGGAAGGAATGAGGGAGAGAGAGAGAAAGAGAGGAAGGGACGCACGTTGAAGAAGCCCTTTCTTCTTGAAGTAAAATATCATGATATGATTTCACTATACTGTATTGTGATACATATTCGTAAACAGCCGTCTACATATAGATTTTCTAACAAAATTCTGGAATTTTGTTATCTTCAGGTATAACTTGGGAGCATTTCTTTTCGCAAATAATCTTTATGAGAGAGCCCGCTATCAGTTCAATGAAGCTCAACGTATATTCGAACTTTTCCTTGGCAATGATCATCCGGACACGAGATTAACTGAGGTCGCACTGGAAAAACTGAATGCAATTGTTAAATAAAATTAGACCTAAAGGATATCGAACCCGCATAATATTTTTAAGTCAACATAAAGGATTTTATTTCAGAATTTTAAAGCAAGTGAACAGTAAAATTGGACATTAAATAGGTATAAGAGGATAAATATTATGAAACATAAAACAGACTGTGCCTTTGGAGCCACAATAATTTTGAGAAAAAGAGAAATACAAACCATAAACATAAGGTAAAAATTTATTAAGAACATGATAAATACACACTCACTCACACACACAGACAGTAGTTCTTAGGAGAAACCTAATATTGTTACAATAATCTACAATATTATGGGCAGATTGATAGTTAAATAAACATAGCCGTCGAATGCATTTTGCAAGTGGTACTGCCATTATAGAACGAGCAGGGGGAGGGGGTGGGGGAGTGGGCACATTTGAAAATTATAGCCCCCTAGACAGTGATGTATCTAGTTGAGGCCTATTTTAAATCACTTAAGACAAATCTATAGCTCTATTGCGAAAATGATAAATTGATCAAAACTTAATTTCTAATCAGTCCCAAAAATAGATAAATTGAGTTTCTTATTTCCCCCATGATTAAATAAAGTGCAAGGAACATTTTCAGTTCAGTTCAGTTTTATTGTTTCACACAATGAACATAATAAATGAACAAGATATAAGAACCTATTATAATAATTCAATGGTTTTGATTCATTAACTTTAAAAGATAACAATAATATGATCAAGATAGAATTTCATAGTATGGATAACAATATAAATTTAAATACTGTTTAATGGATACAGTGAATATTCATTGTGTGTGGAGGAAACAATAAGCCAGGAAGGCTTTAAGTCTGATTCTCCAAAAAAACATATACTGAATTAGTAAATGGATAATAAATAAAGTAGATAATAAAGGTAGAAAAATGTTTCTGGGTGTAACAAATAAGAATTGAGTAATAATAAGGAAGAAAAGAATAAAATAAAATGAGATGAGATGAAGAGGATTGTATTTTTAATATTTTTCCACAATTTAATTTAATAGAGGAAAATGAATAACTAAGATGCATACTTATCTATTAGGGATTGTTTATATTTTCTTTTAAGAGATTTTAAGGTGTGTGTTAATTTAAGTTTAAAAGGTAAATTGTTCCATATGTTGTTCCATATGTAAAAAAACATAATGAATACATAATACAATAAATAATAGTTACTGTCTATTTACACATCGTGCAGGCTATTGTGAAATATTAACAATATGCAATTAAATTTTGCGAATACACAGGATGCAATATTCGATGCATTATATTATTTGGATGTAGGCCTACAAATGAATGAATACCGTAGAGTTTCGAATAACTTAGTAATGGTACAATTTTTTTATTTTCACTACTTGCCAAATTCAGCCTGAAGCAATAATGAATTATTTTTACAATCACTTGATTTATTAAAAGTTATTGAATTAAATGTTGTAGGCTTACGGTATTTGCTTTTGCTAGGCCTACCGATTACACTTTAATTTTAGTCAATTATGGCAGAAAGCCCATGTACTGTAGGTAAACTTCCATAATCTACAGGTGAGTAAGACGTAGGCGTACATAATAGACCACTGAGATTCAAGGGCGATCAAGGTTTTTTTTTGTGAAAGGGTGGAGGGGGCAATGTTAGAATGTGGCTAGTTTTACTGTGGAAACTTTGTTTACCTGTGTCTCAAGAAAAAATATGAAATGATGATGATGATTATGATGATGAGAGGATGATTATGATGAAAGGGTGATAACTGTGACGGTGATGATAGCGATGTCGGTGATAACGGGGGTGATGTTGATGATGATGATCTGATGATGATGGTGTTGAGAACGATGACCTTGACAACAAAGCAATGATGACGATAACAAGGGATAAAGACGGGGAAAAAAACGAGGACAGAATGATTAAAGGATGGAAATGTATACAGTTATGTACTAAGGGAAAACCACCAGTCTTATAGACCAGAAGCCCTAATTAGAATTTTGTATAATGTTCATTTTGTTCATTTACTAGTTTTTGTATAGTTAACTAGGAGAGATTATGTTAATAACAGTAGAAAATGAACTATCAATGTTGTTTATATAGAAGTAAAACGAATATAAAAAAATAGTAACAGAAATACGAATGGTTTGTTCTTTAATTATGAAATATTACAGTATTTGTTGACATTATTATTAATAATTATGGTGGTTATTATTATTCTAATTATCTTTATTATTATTTTCATTATTATTATCACCTTCGTCATTATCATTCTCAATGTCATTATCAAAATCATAATCATCATTATCGTTGTCACCATCATTATCAACATCATTTCCATTATTATTATTATTGTTATTATTATTAATTGTTGTTGTTGCTTTTGTTGCTGCTGTTGTTGTTGCTTGCTGTTGTTTTAACCGCCTACAAACACCAATAATCATATTGGTATACGGTTATTGTAAGCTGATGACACACAATCTACATTAGGTGATTCTTTTTAATACATTGTTTAGCAAACTTGTGTTTTTTTTTAGGTTGTCAGAGGAGGGAAAAAATCAAAATATAATTGTGTTTTCTTATTAAGCAAAATGATTTTTCAAAAAGCATCTAGGCGGAGGAGAAAATATAAATAAAAATGTATCAAGGAATATAAACCGTGTAGTATGAGATTGATAAATGCTTTAAATGTATATAGTTAGGAAGAAATATTGATTTCTTTTCGAGGGGGTGGGGAAGATTGCACTGGAGCGGACGGTGTAATAAAAATAAATTTTAAGAATACTTTTCAAAATTATTAATTATTTCTATTGAAATTATACGTACCAACCAAACAAAATTTTTGAAGTGTATCTTGATTATGTCTCGTCATATAATTTTCATTTAAATTATATTGTAACAAAAGTCTCGAAGGTATTTGGAGTGCTAAATAAATTGAAGTATTTTCTGCCCTTTTCCTTTTCCTAATTGCA
Organism: Anneissia japonica; assembly: GCF_011630105.1. Taxonomy (NCBI): domain Eukaryota; kingdom Metazoa; phylum Echinodermata; class Crinoidea; order Comatulida; family Comatulidae; genus Anneissia; species Anneissia japonica. The sequence continues at coordinate 186,324 of NW_022720123.1, read as the reverse complement.
AATTTCTTATACAGTTTAATTTTTTTTTTATAGATATATTGTAATTAAGTAAACATATGATAGTGATCAATTATTCGATTATGGTTGTTGTGTCATCAGTCAAGCGGGTTGGATCAGTGGTTTGTGGCGTAGAGGTCAATTACATCTTGTTTAATCTTACAATGCAAGGGATTGAGGCCTATAAAGTTTAATATATATAGCACTTTATGCCTTGGTAGTACATAAGAGGAAATAAAAACACCGCCTGTACTTTTACCTAAGCCTTGCTGTGTGACCATTAAAAATGTCACAAATAAACATGTCGTCCTTCTATTGCAAATTCGTGAGTAGATACTCAAATACAATGTGATGCAGGTAAAATCACCAATAGTATCAGTACAAACTTACGAAGTTTTAAACCCAGAAACAGAAAAAAAAAGTTATACAAATATGATTTTTGTCTGCTTACTAATTAATGTACACAAATTATAAAGCAAAACTTTTAATTTGTTTTTAGCCATAAAACGATTGGTACAGTAATTCCGGTAATGGTTTTTGAGTTTCATTCGATTGCTTAACTTAAAACATGCTCAGTAACTTTAATTGAATTGAATATAGGTCTAACTTCACCACTTACGTAATTATTTACGGGACAGTGATGTGATTAAGTTGATTGTCAGTTTGCCAAACCGTTATTTGGTCGTGTTGCCCCCACTATTTTGGTAGGCCTAATAATGGAGATATAAGGCCTAATAAACGCCATAAAGGTGATAAAATAATAAATAGGCCTACATTTAGCGCATATATGTTATTTGTATTATGCGCTTCTATTCTCAATACTTTTTTACATTATTATTATGGTCGCCTTTATAATATTCGAACTCACGGCCAGTCCTATCTAATTGCTTGCTTGCACGAAAGAGCATAATAACTGTAGCCTTTTAGCAGAATTTTTAACGGGGGAGGGGTCACAGCAGTTTAAAAATAGATAAGTGAGTAGAACATAACATAGACTGGGTTCCAGTCACTAAACTTTGTCTTAATCATTGAAATTGTTTAAAAATAAATCGATTTTGGCACCAATGTGCGTTCCATATTGCTTATTTGCATGGCGTTTCATAGTATACTTTTTCTGGGATTTCTAATTCACATCAAAAAGTTTCTCGACATAAACCGATCGCTCTCTGAAATTTGCGAATACTGTACTACGAAAAATCAGTAAGTTAGAGATTCGTGGCAAGTCTACACATAACACTGATATCAACAAATACAGAGCTGAGGAAGAACGAGCAGCGAGCCCAAAATCGTGTAATCAACTGAATTGCATGATGGGAGGCCAGTGGAGTAGGGCGCCGCGCATCGGCGGTGGGTATAAAAATGTTTCTAGTATTAGATTAGGCTACTAGTGACCCGGATAGAGAGTTAGAGCTTATTAGGTATTTATTAATTATTCTAGGTCTATCTATTCTTGTAATTATAGCTTAGACCTATATAATAATTGGGTAGGGTAGGCATGGCCCCTAGCTTTCAAATAAAAAAAAAACATTACAATACATTGTACACTACAGTTGTTAGGCCTATGTATAAACTAGATCTGAAGTACTAGATAGAGATCTTAGACATGCCAGGCGAGGCTACTTTTGTTAGTTAAACTAGACCTATTGTTTATTTAATTATTATTAAATTATATTTTAACGATTATTATTATCATTATCATCTGATTATTTTATTTAAAATATATCAAAAAGGAAAATAAATATTTACTTGAACTTTAAATTTAAATTCTTAATTTAAAGCCAAGTAATTATTATTATTATTATTATTATTATTATTATTATTGTTGTTTTTGTTGTTAATAATAATAATAGTAATAATAATAATAATAATAATAATAATATTAATAATATCCATTAACATTTTTTGCAATCTGGTTAGGATCAATAAGTATATATGTAATTTTTAAATAAATAAAATTTTAAATAAATCTGCAATCACCGATCATGCCACACAACTAAATCATATTCCAAATTGGGACATAAAAATATTACAAAAAGAAAGCTCATGGTTTGAACGAAAAGTCAGAGAATCTTTATGGATCAGAAAAACAACAGATACTATGAACAGAGATGAATGAGGATACACTGTCTCTTATACACATCTAGATGTGTATAAGAGACAGATATCATATTGCACCACAAAACAAGGGGGGGGGGGGGCTCGTCAATGGCGCAGCGATGCACTTCGACCTCAACAACACCGAGGTGACGTCAGACCAGACTGGCGATAACATCGCCAGTCTACTTGAGAAAGCGAGCGGATCGTTCGCGAAAAGTAGTGTGAGTACTATTGTTGTTTTGTTTTTTTTTTGTTTTTTTTTGCTGGATCGCGAAAAGTAGTGTGAGTACTATTGTTGTTTTTTTTTTTTTTTTGCTGGATCAACACAAATGAAAAATTTCATACAATTCTGCAATGCAAAATACGATAGCTGCTCGTTCTTCCTCTATCTATATTCTTTGCTGATATGCATTGAAATCTTAACAATTTAATGGCAAAACGTGGTCATATGTTGCAGTTGGAGGTGTGAGTGAGATCAAATTCTGTCCGTGTGTACTAGGGCTATATTTAGATCAATTTTTAAGCAACAATTCCATTGATAGAATAAATAATACGGTTTAATAGAATAGCATAATGAATACATTGCCGGTGTTATAAACCGATCGATATTACGCTTCAGTGGCTTTTTGCATCGTTGACGGGGGAAGTATTTACAATGACAACGGATTTAAGCATGGGAAGGTAAGCGAAAGCTTCAGCGCGCTTAGCAACGTGAATCGGACTGTTTAAATATTTTGCTATTATAGGCCTACAACATACAGCTAGGCTTAGCTACAAGTGCCTTTCATATTCAAGGTAGGAGTATCTATATTATCGTTTTAACCTGCCTTCTTCACGGAATTCAATTTCCCATTTGGTATGCTTTCCGTTGGCTGACACCTTTTACCATACAGTATATAGGATAGGCATACGCATTTTGATTGAAAATAGAGCGTCATGGTAGAATATGAATGCATTTCACTTATAAATTCTGATCAGTGAGTATAGTTGGATTTACCACGATGCCACCTGGGTCTGGTGTGGTCCAGGAGAGATCTATAATTTCTGGAGTCAGGGGCGAAACCCTTTGTGCTGAAGGAGTCTGGCATGCGGTAAACTTAATCACCATTTGGCTTTTGATGTGATGGGGAAACTGTTGGTTTCTCGCTCGAAATGGGGCTAGGCCAAACCATAGAACCCCTAACTTTAAAAAATTAAAAAAAAGGGGTAGGCCTATATTAAAAAAAGGGGTAAAATTATATTCAACTGTTTAGTATGAGTGTGCCTTTTTCAGCATCTACAATACGATAGACATAATTAAAATCTCGCACTTTACCCCCAGCCATGGTGGGACTGATGTGGTCTGGACCCTCTATCTGTAAAAGTGACTTTCTGGTCACCCCTCTAATTAGAATTTCTTCATCTGTATTATAAGATTCTGGCATTCATACACTGATACTGTACAAAGACCATGCACAATTATTTTGATGGTATACAGGGCGCTACCATGGGGACCGTGGTATCGAAGAAGCAGCCGACTGGCACCCGAAATGTAGTTGCTGTGAATGCTTTCAGGACAGCAGGAGCTGCATTACAAAACAAACGATTAGCAGAAAAGATTAAACGTGACGAAGGTAGGGATGAATACAGGTTAATTCTATATAAATATGGTTATAGGGCTATTATGAGGATCTATTTTTGGAAATATTAAATATCTACTTATAGTCGCAATACGCTTTTTCAGAACAACCAATCAAATTCGACGAGGAAGACCTGAACTTTCCACCATTGTGTGATCGTAAACCTCCGATTGGTAGGTTCATTCGTTTCCATCATTTGTGTAAAAAAGGGGTTATTGTTTATACAGTCTAAAAGTTAAACCAATATGTCCAGTAAACTATCGTACTTGTACTTTAAGAAAAGTTTCTAAAGAAATTAACTTTTAAATTTCAGCTAAAAATGCTTTGATAGAAGGACATGCGCACGCATTTTTCCCTATCCAATCATACAACAAGTTAAGCTTTAACGTAAATGCAGGGGCAGGTGGTGGAACAGCACTTCTCTCAATCGTTCGATTCAAGTCAAATACAGCAGCGGCACAGGTTCAACTTGTTCGCTGTGGTTCAAGCGGCAACCACTTTGAAACATTGTCATTAGCCAAAACTGGAGAACACTCAGTTTATCACTTTGACGTCACCTATACCAATAGCGTTGGCGATCTTTGTCCAATGGCAATTTATGGCACGTCGCATACAAGTCTCTTGTCAAATCTTCCACGTTTTGGAAACTGTCAATGTGGAGTTGTTTTGCAGAGTGGTAAAAAAGGGGTTATTGAAACTGGAATTGAAGTCAACAATCCATCAATCTATTTCTCATTAGTGGTACTGTGTAGTGCTTCGCCAGTCAAAGGAATAACACCATGCAATGCATATATCGTACAATCAAAACCTTTATCATCAGTTCCGTTTTCATCAGAAAAAAATAACCTGTGGAGTTTTACTGAAGAAAACGATCTCCTAAAAATACAAGGCCCTCAAAATAGCTCCGTAATTATCTTCGTTAATTCTCCAGAAGATACAAAACTTAAGATAACAGGACAGAAAGCGTTAGTGAATCACACGCAAAGTTTTGTTGGTTCCGAGGAGACATTACTCCTAAATGGTTTGAAAAAATTACCATTGGGAAGCATGTTAGTGCTTTGCTCTCATGGTCGTGGGGCAGATGATGATAAGACTACTTCTGCCCTTTACCTCGTTAGTCTCAATAAAAGTAAGGTAGATTGCACGTTTGTCCAAGGTATGAGTGGCACATTTTCGTCAGGTAACGCGTGGACAATTTACCATAAAAACGACAACCTTGTTGCTGTCGGGCCTGCTGGACCCTGCCGGTACACGATCCTTTCAAATATTTTATCACCTGTCGAAATTAACGGAACTCGATTGGCTGAATGTTTAGTGACCGGTGAACAGCAACCAATGAGGAGCGGTCTTGTAGTTTACGAAGACAAGCTAATGGGCTGGCTCACCAAAGTGTGCCAAGTGAAATTGATGATGAATGGAAAAGTGCTCGAAGTCGTGCCATTGAGGAAGCTTCTCAAACAACCAGATGGACGATTTGGATTTTGCCGGGAACTTAAAGAAGAGGAGAGGAAACCAGGATTAAAACTTATCCAGGCATTTGCTCTTGTGAAAGATATACGTAAGTTTATAATTATAATAATAATTATTATTTTTCATACTGTTTTTGCTATTGCTGTTGTTGTTTATATGGCCGTAAATTACTGAGGTCCAGCGTCCTTAACATACACATGGGCCACGTTAAAGGGCCATATTGCACAAGTTACGTGCGCTATTGAAATGACCAAGAGATCCACACTTCAACGCATATAATACACTACACTGGCTGCTATCAGTTTAACCAAGGATAATACCTCCTTGGTTTAGCCGACTGAGCTAAGGTGCTCACACTGTGTGTGTTGTAGAAATTATGACGATTGACTTCAAAGCTCAGTTCCTTGCCTCTGCGCCATTTGCTTTCACAACACTTTCTACAGTTTACTGCTTATATATTTATGTAAATTTAGATGGTGTTGACAAAACAATTGAGCTTTGTGGATCGCCGCATACGATGACGATCCAACCGAAAGGCGTCCATGTGGCCGTAAATTGCGGAGGACCAGCGTACGAAGCACTTTCTGGGATTGTATTCCAGGACACACAAACACTTTTTCGAATGCACAAAGAACACGGTAGGCTACGTCTTAGTTATTATTATAATTATTATTATTATTATTATTATTATTATTATTATTATTATTATTATTATTATTATTATTATTATTATTATTATTATTATTATTATTGTTATTATTATTATTATTATTATTATTATTTCTATTATTATTATCATTATCATTATCATTATTATTATTATTATACTATTATTATTACTGTTATTATTATTATTATTACTATTATTATTGTTATTATTACTATTATTATTATTATTAAAGTTATTATTACTATTGTTATTATAACTATTGTTGTTATTGTTATTATTATTAGGCCCTATTATTAGTTATTATTATTATTATTATTATTGTTATTATTTCATTCCACTTTCTATTTTATTCACTGTAAGTAAACATTGATTTAGTTATGTGTTTCCTACATACCGGTGACAGGTCTCTTATGCGTCAGGAAGTTTGTTGACCTACTTTCGGATGACAAACTTACTGCTGTCATTGGTAACACTTACGACGGATTCATTGGTGGAACCAGTAACAGCACCCACCCTGGTTTCCTTGACAGAATGGAATACGAGGTAAGACATTTTCACACCAAAGCTATTAAATTCAAGTTTGCCATTGATATAGTATAAAGGTCCATTCACAGCAGACCGAACTAAAATTCGGACCGATGCGCGCGCTGAACGAAACTTCTCTTTCATGTATCTGAGTTTTCTGATTGGTTCGGTGGACGTGTTTCCCATCGGATTAAGTGTGAATGCTCCTGAAGACGTTGGTTCAGTGCATATGAAGATCAGGTGACTTTAAACGCGTTTCTCATGATGGTGGTGATGATGATAACGACAACGGTGATGGTGACGACGACGTCTGTGACTATGATGATGATAATGATGATGATGATGATGATGATTATGACAACGGTAATTATGATGATGATGATGATGGTGTTGATGATCTCGATGACAACGTTGAGGATGAGGAAATGATAGTACTAAACCAAGAGCAATTGAGATGTTAAATTTTTTGTTCTGCTTTCAAAATGTGTTTTCATAGTTTGAGATTCCAAACGGTTCCTATAACCTAAGACTTTACGGAGTAAGTAAGACTATCTCATTCGTCAACGAACTCTGTGTGCAGGGTAGAAACGTGGCTCACCAGGTATGTTTAGTCCACTTTCTTTGGTAGAGCATCCTACGTAACGATTCATACTCATCATACAGCTAGCACAATATTATGTTTGCTAGGTATTTGTTGGTGTGGATTACGAATTGTGTATGTTAGGTACCACACAAGTCATTAGCATCACATAGTGGAGGTAATAGCTGTTAAGTTTCTACTTTTCCAGCATATAACTTATTCAAGCATGCCTAACAAAGCTGTCAAATTTTAGGAATTAAAAACTGTTTAGCGTGTGTGCGAGGTGTTGTATACTAGTACGATCACAAGGGTTGTCCCCGACAGGGCAGATGTGTATAAGAGACAGGTCTTGTAGTTTACGAAGACAAGCTAATGGGCTGGCTCACCAAAGTGTGCCAAGTGAAATTGATGATGAATGGAAAAGTGCTCGAAGTCGTGCCATTGAGGAAGCTCCTCAAACAACCAGATGGACGATTTGGATTTTGCCGGGAACTAACAGAAGAGGAGAGGAAACCAGGATTAAAACTTATCCAGGCATTTGCTCTTGTGAAAGATATACGTAAGTTTATAATGAT
>NW_022720123.1:128464-178558 GCF_011630105.1 Anneissia japonica | reverse complement strand
CAACCTCTCAATACAAAATTTACATAAAGAATTAATTCAAAATTAAATAAAAAACTTAATATAAAAATTAAAATAAAATTACAATTAAAGATGTAAATGAAAGAGCAATATTAAAAAACAATAGGCAAAGGGATATTAAAACAACAAAGGGAATAAAGTAGCCTAAATAAAATAATCAAATAAATTAAAAATAGATAATAGGCCAATGTATATGAGAACTATAAATCAAATCACTCTTAATTTAAAGAAAATAAATCAATTTAAATTAATAAATAAAACAGAAAATAAATAATAAGGTAGAAATCAAAAAATGAATTCTCAGTGTAAAAGGCCAAAGAAACAGAATTACAGGAGAGAAAGAAGGAGGTAACTTTTGAGGGACGATTTAAAGGAGGAGTAAGTAGAAGCATTGCGGATATCTAAGGGAAGAGAGTTAAAGAAAGAGGGGGCATTAAAGCTAAATGAAAGTTTGAAAAGTTCAAAGTGGGGTCTGGGGATATGTAAGTTCCCTTTAGTGATCTGCCGAGTGTTCATGCGGCTATTTGCAGTTATTTTTGTGAGACACTGACAAATTGTTTTGGGAGCAAGATTGTGTAGAGCTTTAAAAGTTAAACAGCCAAGTTGATATCGATATCTGTCATGGAAATTGTTTGGGGAGCAAGATTGTGTAGAGCTTTAAAAGTTAAACAGCCAAGTTGATATCGATATCTGTCATACATCAATAAAAGATTGTTTGCTATGATTCAAAGCAGTCGCTATCTAAAGAATTGTATTTCTTATATGTCTACATATTTTATGTATATAATATTATATACAGTAATTATAAAGCAGCAGTAATGTATAAACAGGTAAATAAACAAGCATATCTTATTCACGTATACATCAGTTAAAAAAATAGTTTTCTATGCTTAAAAGCAGTCGCCATCTAAAAAATTGTATTTCTTATAATATGTCTACATATTTTATGTATATAATATTATATAATTATAAAGCAGCAGTAGTTTATAAACAGGTAAATAAACAAGCATAAGCCAAAGTAACACTATTACCATTATTTATTTGGAGAGAAGACAGCATTTCAAGCATAGCTCTTCGTCAGGTAAGAGATGAAATATATAGGCCTATGGTAACTGTAATGTTGTTAAACATTTGTTTAAAACAGTCAAAATATAATTAAGCATTTGATTGCTCAGGGTAAGAAGAAGACGGTGTTAATTTAATTTACGGTATTTAAATAAATCAATTACCGTGTGGCGTATAAATTCAGTAATATAGTCAGGCAATATGGCTTTTTAGCATTAATCTAAGCATTTGATTGGATGAAAATTCATGACGTTAAATTAACAACCGTTTAATTATGATGACGTAACGGCGTTAAATATAATAAATGGCGTTTCAGCGTCACGTTACATCAAGCTCAGTTCCCACTTGCAGAAAAACTGCCGCAACGCAACGTACGCAACGCAGCGTAAGGAAATGCTCTTCCGGCAATTTCGTATCCCCCCTCCTTACGGAAAGTTGAATTTGGACTTCTTAGGCCTGAAGAAAAAATAATTATTATAAATCAACAATTATAAATTTTTTGCAGATATAAGCGCACCTAGATTAGGCCTACTATTTATGTAGAAAATACACAATTTTGTTGTTCTCCCAGACGACTTGTGACGACCCTGACGGCTCTATCAAAACCAGGCTACTTGGCTTGGCTAGGGCAGATTAGGCTATTATAGGTTATGATAAGATAGGCCATGATAATAATAACAGTAATAATAGCAGCATGCATCATTGATAACAAACAATAATAATTATTATTTAATTGGCAATGACTAGAGCAATCGCGACGGTCTAAGATGACAGATCAAAAATATGTAAACACGAAGCACTAACTACAAATCCAACAGTAACATGCGCAAATTAGCTTTTTGCTTGCGTTGCGGCGCTTGCGTTGCGAAAAGTTGAATTGATTCGTTGCGTTGCGTCCTAGTGGGAAACAAGCTTTAGGTTATGGCATTGTAGGCGTCTACCATCTCAGCTTTTTTCGTCATATACGGGAGGCTACCATTACATTTGTAAAATATTCCTTGTAGAATTTCCTTACCGCCAACTTAAAATCATTAAACTTGAAAGCATAAATGATAGGATTAATCATAAGATTAACAGCATTGAGGATTACTGTGATCTCATTAATGAGTGAGGAATTATACTCAAAAGACTTTGAGATCGTATAAAACAGATAGAGTATATGATTCGGGGTCCAGCAAAACAGGAATGCTATGGTAACTAATAATAGCATATACGTAATACTTCGAATATTACGTGTAAAATATTTTTTCCCATGGCTCGACTTTTCAGTACATTTAGGCTGTACTCTGTAGTAAAGTGTTTTTAGTATGAACGTGTAGCAGACGATTATAATCAGGAACGGTATCAGCCAAGAAATTACGAAAATAAAAAGACCCGATGCAACTCTGGAGGCGTCACTGCTATAATTGAAGTAACACTTTCCTGCATTATTCGTGTCGCCAAGAACTGCGAGGTGGCATGCGACTGTAATACCAACGATGTGAGGAATTACCAGGTATCGTTTGTTGCTCTTATTGTGGATTTTTTCTCTATACGTTATCGGATGAATTACAGCAATATAGCGTCCTATGGTCATGATGATATGGTTGTACGTTGACGCGTACATAAATGACCAGAAAACGGAGCGTGTTTTACAGAATATTTTACCGTGAACTCCGTTTGGTGCCGAATTGGTAAAGTAAACTAGAAACAAACAACTTGCAATGATATCGATCACCGACTGATGTAGAAGAAGAGAGTAAGTAAAAGACTTCTTGTGGATCCTGGCCCATAAAAACATCACTAGTACGAAGATATTGGCTGATATTACAAAGAAACCAACTGTAAAGCGAATTGTAGTAATTATAAGTTCTCTGTCGCCATCGTCTATTACGGTTGTCATGCTTCTAGTAAAAAAGGTAAAATTAGTTGTCAAACAGTCGATCATGTATAAATTATATTATAAGTGCCTAGAGGATCACAAAAAGTTGCTTAACTCCATTATAAGGCTTAAATTGTTAATACTGTACTGTTGGCTATAATAATGAGAAAAAAAACCCCAGGATACTATGAATTGAAGGCAAGTATCTTAAGCCCGGCACTCACTGGGCCCGACGGTGTTCGGGCGACGCGATTCCATGAAAAACTCAACTCGACGATGCTCACGCAACGGATGACGATCCGTTTAGACTGCCACCGACAGTCAGCAGACGGCGTCGCGTCTCCTAGCGCTCACCGGGGAGCGGAGTTGGATTCGTCGTGCGACGGTCATACGACGCGTGAGTGCCCGGCTTTAACTACCAAACTACATGCAATAAATGATACCGTAGTGCATCATACACAAACATTCATCACATCACTATATTATAGTCAAAACGAAGAGTCAACAATTTTCTCATGACCTTTATATATTATTTTGAACCATAGATATCGACTTAATATCCAAGACAACTTAGACCCAACTTATGCTTTAAGTACTATAATAATTATGATCGACAAATCACAAGTTTCCTTTTCGCCTTTAGCACAATTTTTAATATTAATAATATTATCTACTACACGTTTCATAATTACCATCATCATCATCGTCATCATCGTTATTATTATTATTATTACTTCTGAGTAGTAGTATTATTAAACAAAACTATAAATGCTTGCAAAATGATAGAAACCAGCCTGAACCATACAATATCACATTTTTGTAGTTTGAAAGACATTGGCCTGGGATTTATGGATTTAAGGCGAATTTAAGTTGAATTTTTGTTAAGTAAGTTTGCTAAATCCACCCCTTGAGCAGTAGCCGTTATAAATTCGAAAACTTAATTTTTTGCATTATCGTGTGCAGTGAAAATTGATTAATCTAACGAATATTTCACTGGGTTACTATCGGGTTAGCGAGTGACTTTTATTGGTAGAATTTTATGGTGGGTTTCTATTGGAGCACGGGTCACAAACCTAACAGTAAAAGGAGTCAATTAGAAATTGTACAGTATTAAAATCAACACCAAGTTATATGAATTTGTGCTGATGCATATTTACATATTTTATAGAAGTATTTGAGTGATCCCAGGAAAGTATGTGTAGGCCTATTTACTAGCAAGAACGAGCTTTAAAATTCTAACACGTTTACAAGGGGGGGGGGGGTGGAGCCGTGGGATCCTGCACTCTTTGAAAATAGGGTGAGGTCATTGTCTCCCGGTGTAGCCTACTGTCTAATCACCACCAGAAGGACCCCACTGGGAAACAAACCTTATCCCACATCCCTACAATGTAAAGCCATATATGAAAGATACGCACGAGTATATGAGAATGTGCAACAGCAAAGATTGGCTGAACACTAAGTAGTGGTCACATTAACACATTGTCATAAACTACTTACGGTCTAGATGTTGCGATGGTCGTCATGTTGCTATCCATTGCTGCGTTAAGTTTGTTCTTTCGCGTTATAGTAATCAAGGAACCAATATTATGTTCCGAGGTACCTCATGCACTAGTTAGTTTGTACATTATATTTCAATAAGATCTAGCATCTTTGGATGGGCATATATTAAATTGAAATGGGTCTGGTCGTGGGAATATGGTCCGTGACGTAATACTGTATCTTATGTTTATAAACATTTGACATCAATGTTCAAATAACATGATAGGCCTATGATAATCACACGATGGTAAGTAGTGTCAAATTGAGGATTAATATGTGTCTATATGACAAGCCTGAGAGCGCAAAAGACGATTAGACCTATTATTATTATTATTATTATTATTATTATTATTATTATTATTATTATTATTATTGTTGTTAATATCATAATTATTATTTAAATATTATTATTGACTTTTTAAAATTAATATCCATATTCATGTTATTATTGATAGGCCTATTATCATTAGGCCTAATATTCATATTATCATTAATATCATCATTATTGACGTTATCAATATTCATATTCTAATGAATATTTATATTCATATTATTACTGTTATTGACATTATAATTAATATTCATATTATTACTGTTATTGACATTATAATTAATATTCATACACTATTATCATTAATATTATCATTATTAACATTATCAATATTCATATTCTAATGTATATTCATATTGTTAATTTTATTATTGACATTATATTATTAAATCTAATTATCATCCTCATCACAACCACCACCACCAAGTATTCAGCATTAATACATACGGTGCCGTATGGATTTCACTTACATTTGAGAACATTATAATTACAGGTAACAGACGCACTTGAAAAGATACGGGACAAGGTGCCAGATAAGACTTTGAAGTACACCGACATTGGAACTGTAGTTGATGATGGAAAATTGCTAATGTCGTTTGGCTCGGGTATGAATATACAAATAAAATCATCTGTACGATGTCCGCACGTTTCCTCGTTACAAAGGCTGCCCATCCAATTGACCTTTCCGCTAAGCCCCGCCCCTTAGATTTTGTTGCTAAGGTCCCACAAAACGTTAGCGTTAAAACATACCGTAGGCAAGCACGTGAGTTTGTGAGACAGCTCGTGTATTCCTGGCGCCTTTCTGATTGGTCAGTTATGTTTGATTGACACTCCGGAAAGGCGTCTATAGACGAATCTATGAGAACTTTTTTGAACGTCGCCCTCTTTTTGTCGACTCGATTACTGGGGTGGAATTTCCGAAGTAGGAAGATGTCTAAATACACGAAATATATAACTTTGATACATTTTTAGTTTGAAGACTGATGGCATTATTCAGCTGCAAAAAAAAGCCGGATTTCTCAATGGTATTGTGTTTATAACCATACCGCATTGACATTTTAGGAGTAGGCCTAGGTGTAGGGTCCCTCCAGTAATGGTGTCGACAACAAATGGCGCCATTCTTCTTGGATTCGTCTATAGCAAGAAATCCTATTAAAATAAGACTTTGAGTTGCTTTATAAACTCACGAGAGTGTCATCAAAATGCAATAAACAGTATAGTATATATTTAGAAATTGCATAGTAGTCAATTATTGAATGAACCATTCCGGAGTGTAAATAAAACTTAACAACTGACCAATGGCAATTAGGACAACAATACGCACTTTTCTACCAAACGCACGTGATCTTTACAATCTAACATTGATGAAAGAATAGTAGTCTAGCTCAATACAAGGAATGCCAGTACACTTAGTAACTATGTGCACATTCATTTTTTGTAACAATTATCTTGGCTTGTCCTTATTATAGGCATGACGATTTCATATCATGCCCATTATACTGGAAGTCACAGTTAGTACAGTATATGTAATTACGTTTTAATATCTAATTCAAAATATAGTTCACAACGGCCCTGGTGCAAGGTTAGCGGGACTTCTCATTACGGATATGACGTATGAGGAACCTCAACCTTCTGATGACGAGGTAGCCAAAGAAATCGAAATTAAAACTGAGGTAAATATTTTCGGAGGAATAGCCCCCTGGACCCCGATAGTAGATAAGGAAACACTCCAAAAGCTTCTTATCTGGACCACACGGCTTATGTTATTGATTGCCACTCGCACCAATTACCGACCAAAAAACAATCTGTATCATTCAATCAATTAATGGATTTATTGATTGACGTCATAGTAGCTCCGATTTACAGTACATTTAACATGATGTTGTTTTTGCTTTCAGTTAGCAGATAACTTATTTCCTCTCGATCGATCATTGGCCAAAAAGCAGATAAAAATAGCCGGATGGTCTTCAAATCTTCTTGAAAATGCATCTGGTGAGGTAAAACATAGCCCTTTAACGTTAATATTATTTCAAAAAACTTTTTTCCTCAATCCTGACTCGTTGTGCCTGACAGAGGGTTGAAATTATTCTAGACTAGATGAAAATATGTGTGCTGACTTGCATTTAAGAGTCAGACGACGCATCTCTGGGTGTTCTTCTAGAGACATAAAATAAACAGTAGAGTACTTTCTTAAAAACAATATGTTTCAACATCAGGATATGCTTAGGATAACAGCCAATACTTGTAATTTTGAAGCCTACAATGTACGGTATTCATTTTTTCAGCGTGCAGATATGTCTGGCTGGAATTATGGTGGAGATTGGAAAATTGTAAGAGGAGGAGACAACACTGAAAGCCGTGAGTCTTTTTGGATGGAATATTCTAATAAAAATAAATTGTATATGAAACAAAACGTCATAGTAATACATTCTTATAACTTTCTACTATAGGATTCTCCTCGTCGCACATGAATTGCGTCAAGAATCAGGAAATTAGCCTTCTTGCACACTTTTCAGAAAAACATTTGGATTCCAGTCCAGAAATTCAGGTAAATAAAATACACTTATGCCTACATTCATTGTATTCAAGGCGAATTATCCTCTTATAATTCATGTGTGTATAATGAATACAAGTAGCACGTGATCAACTAATTCACATGAATATCGCTCTGCGCATTTTTTCCCTTAAAGGCATCAGAATCGTTTCATGAAGGGAGCTGTGGTGGTGGTTTCTACTCATTAACTGTTACTTTGATGGATGCTAATGGCGAAGTCATTACCACACAGACTACAGGAGAAAAGGGAAGTATAAAGTCCAAAGGCTGGATCCGTGAGACTTTTACATTTAAGAATTATGGGAAAGGTCTTCGCTTCATCTCATTCCAAGCAACTGGTGAGGATAACATTTTTCGGTACAGCATAGGGAACGTAAGGGCAAACCTAAATTTGCAGGTTTTGGTTTTGCCTTCCAAAAATAGAAACAGAACATAGGTATTTTGGCACGATCAAGGCAGCCGTTTCCGGTACTAATAACGGTGATTTCAATAATAATAATAATAATAATAATAATAATAATAATAATAATAATAATAATAATAATAAGAATAAGAATAATAAGAATAATAAAGATTTATAAAGCGCACATCTCCACCAAATGTGCTCAAGGCGCATTAGTCTCTTCCTCACAGTTTTTGTTGTTAAGCCTGATTATAATATGCTTACATTTTTCAATTTATTAAATTTTATCAAATATTTGATAGTCAGCATTGAAAATGTATATGTTTTAAAATAGAGATCATATTTATCTGGTATGACATTTTATACTCGTCATTTTTTATGTGAAAATAAAATAAAGCAAGAGACGATAAATTCTGGGCGGGTCATTTTGGAGCGTATGTGTCTGCTGCGTGTTTGCGTGTGAAAAATGAAGTCGCAGCTGCTGCTGGTGATGTATACGACGACGTCATAAATGAAAAGTCTGGAGAACAAAGTATTAATGACATTATTCGAGGATTGCTGGAAGAGCATAAAGAGGCTTTGACTGAAATTCAACAAGATGAAGGTAAACGTTTATTATTCAGAATTGATTTTCAGGAATTGCAATTATTCTTTAATTTTGCCAGTTAAAATCAGACATGCAACCGACTAACGGATCGACGACTGACTGACTTTTGTCCAATGACACGAACACAATTTCCACATCCAAGTATACTTATGCTTTATGGAATGACATTGCCTTTGTGTATTAATCAGTATGTACACACGTCAATCATACTTGTTTATTCAGATGGAGAAGAAATTATAGATTTCAACAAACCGTTACCGAATGTGGCCAACGATTCCTTTCCAATATCAAAACCTGTATATCGTCGACAGCCGAAGAAACGACGAGAGGTACGTGTTTTCGTTTCCAGTACATTCCGAGATTTCCAGGAAGAACGCGAGGCTCTTATCAAAAAAGCATTCCGAGAATTGAATCGCTTATGTACAGAACGTGGTATATGCTTTACGTATGTAGATCTTAGATGGGGGATCACAAAAGAGCAGTCAAAAGACGGTCAGACGATCTCTATCTGCTTGCGAGAGGTGAGTGACCTTGTTTATCTTAAAATTTAGTAGACCTAGTTAAAATGCGAATATTTTGTTTTTGAACAATTAACACCTCAAACTAAAAGGAGAATTATAATGCTAATGTTTGTACAGGTACATGCGACATTAACACTTTCTTCTTTTGTTAGATTGATAAGTGTCGTCCGTACTTTATCTGCCTGCTGGGTGACCGATTTGGATGGTCTCAGAAAGAAGTACTGCCTGATAAACTACTCAACAAAACATACAATGTTGCTATCGAAAATCACAGTCGATTCAGTTGGATCGATTCCTTTAGATTCGATACTAGTGTAACGCGGGTAAATATAGAATATCACTTACCCAAATTTGCATAGGTTCAAAAAGCGCACTTTTCTAGCCTTAGAGATAGCCTAAACAAATTGGAGTTATAACCGACAAAATAAGCAATTTGTAAATATAATTAAAAAGACGTCCAATTAATTTTCAGTTAGAAGCATTGTATGGTGCCCTCAGAAATAAGGAAAGTTCTATTAATCGAGCCTTCTTCTACATACGGGATAACCAGCTAGAAGAAGAGGATCTCAAGATAATGCAAGAAATTGTAAGTTAAAAAATAAATAGTCCTAGGATTAACGGATTGTTTCATCAAGCTTACCGATAAAAACGTTAATATCTCCAAAACGTCTGGTTGAAAACATCATCTTCACAAGCTTTCGTTATTTCAACAAATCATGATCTGTATATAATTTTAATCTAGGCATGTTCCTCATTTGATTGATTTTTTGAAATCGTACTGACTTAATATGGCAGCTTAACCTTAAGAGGGATATAATAAATGATCAATTTTCGTCAATATATTGTTTTATAGCAAGTAGACATGGAAGCAAAAGAAAAGGAGGCAAAAGAAAGGAAGGAGAGGGGTGAAGAAGAAAAAGAAGAAAATAAAACAGAGAAACAAACTGATAGCAACGAGAAACCGACGGAAGACAACAGCAAGACGGTCAGTGAGCCTAAAAGTGACGGCAAGAAAAAAGCGCTTGAGTCTTTGTGGCATTTCGAACAACAGCAGAAATTCAGAAAAATTGTGGAAGAATCTGGAATGAATGTGAGGAAGTTCAAAGTAGCTGAGGAAGTCCAATCCAAGATTCTTGAGGTATAATGATTATAATAGTGATCGCAGGCGGATTCAATATGGGTATCCATCAGGGTATACTCTAAATCAAAATAAAGTATTAAACATAAATATTTAAGTTGAGAGTGCCATTCCAAGACATCTAGATATCTTAGCCATAAAATTTTGCACCTTATCCCCAACGATGATGGGTTGGCGTCGCATAGCCCTATCTATAATTTAAAAGTCCCTCCCTGTATCCCCTCTATTTCGGATTCGCCAATAATGACAATCAGGATAATGGTAATAATTGAAGTTTTGGAAAAGAATATTAACACAACGTGCGTCAATAAATACTATCATTCTAATCATAGGATCTCACAATGTGTGTTGACGAAGATTTCCCACCAGGCACAGAGCTCACAGGCCTTCAGCGCGAACGAGAAGCTCACGAGGCATTTGCCGAAGTTCGCTGTCGAATTTATATTGGTCGAGAGGACTACTTTAAGGCGATCGATGATTATGGTAGCAAGGATACCGATGAGCCGTTCGTCATTCTCGGGAGATCTGGTTCGGGGAAGTCGGCATTGATCGCCAACTGGTGCACAAGATACGAAGAAAAAAACCCAAGTCATTTCATATTTATGCATTTCATCGGAAGTTCTGCAGAAAGTGCATCGCACCTTAATCTCCTTAGACGGTAAAGATTTTATAGATTGACCGATATATTGATTGATTGATTGATTTACTGACATATTGACTGACTAGAGCTGACTGACTGGCTGGCTTTGTGGCAGGCTGGCTGGTCGGCTGACTGACTGACTGACTAAGTAACTCGATCGATTCACTTAGTGTTTGAAATACTGATACAATGTTTACGAGCCATAGTAAGATTTCAAATAATGGTTATTGTATGTACAATTGATTTAAATTGGGTGCTATTAGATCAAATTTAATTTACGCAGGTTGACCAATGTTACTTAAAGCACTATCGTCTTGGTGTATGTTTATTGTTGATGTAGACCTGAGGATTATTTGGACGCTCATAATATTTTGCACTTCACATTAAAAAATATTTTGCCTAAATATTTTTCTGGAATACTGATCGTTTATGAATATAATTTATAACAGATTATATGAAGAAATGAAGCAGTTTTTCAATTTTCCGCAACCAGTTCCTTCATCCGATCGTAACCTGGTTCTTGATCTGCCGTCCTGGCTCAAACAAGCAGGAAATAGCGGCAAAGTCATGCTTGTATTGGATGCCTTAAATCAGCTAGACACAGGTGCTGGGACTAAAGGTAACGTGCATTTCTCTATACGCTTCTAACTTATTCATTATTATCTTGACACTTGTAATCGATTGGAAGGGAGTGTCAAAATCATAAGTAAGCTTGATCATCACTTACATATCGAAATGTGGATTTGGCAAAACCACAATGGTAAAAATCTAATTTTCTGTTCATTCCAGTTCGTTTGTAATGTATTAATTTTCTGTTTTATCATCGAAGGTGACGAACAGGAATTAAAATGGCTTCCGAAAAAACTTCCAAAGGGCGTTAAAATGGTTCTGTCAACACTTCCTGGCAAAGTGAGTTTAGCCACCAATACACTAATAATCTAAATACGTTAATCATGCCAATTTTATAATTTGGGGTAGGTGCAATAATGTTACGGAACAAATAATCACTGGCGTATCTAGTATTGACATGTTGGGGGAGTGGGGTTGAGAGTGGGGACAAAAGTTAAGATAGGATAGATACTTAATTGAGGGGATTTAGTTGGCAAAACATTTTCTTTTGTTATGCAAATTTCTAGTTGTGTGCTTGGGGTCGACCGACCATTTTTGGAAAGGCGTGCTCCCTGTAATCATTAGGTTTATTGAATAATATTATTATTAATATTACTATTAAATAGTGTTATTGTTGTTAGGCTCATGATGCGGTGCAGACAAATAAATGGCCAACCTTTGAGATATTTCCACTGCAATCGAGTGAGAAGAAACAAATAATTACAGAATACATGACACTGTACGCTAAGACACTAAGCGAGGAACAGATGGAGATGATAATAAAGGCAGACCAAACTAGTAACCCACTGTACCTTAAGTCACTTATGGACGAGGTCTGTATTATAAATAACATGTTGTATTTTAAAACGCTTTCCAAATGTCACATGATGTAAGTTAGTTTGTGCGTCTTGGATTTTGGTATATTTGCATGTATGTTTTTAATAGTAGAAATGATACGGAAGCTGTACCGTTATACCGTAAATAATACACAGATACTAAGGCCTATGGCATCTCCTGACTAGAGGGAAGAGCGCCCGTGCCCGCCAATTTGTTCCTTCCGGGATTCCTCTGGTATGGAATGAAAGTACCGTACCCACAGAACCCCAGTAATAACAGCTTCCGCTTTATTGTTGATATTCTCTTGGTATAATGTGTCGTATAGATTGGTATCAGTGCTGAAAAATCTCAACTGAAATCAATGACGGTAAGGTATGTGTCTTCAAATAGTATGAGAGTTCATAACACAATGATTATTGTAATCCCAACGGCCCATTATCGGTAAGAACTATTTAAATGACAAATTTTACATTAACTTTTAGATTTCCAATACAATAATTACATTTTTTCAATATATTGTTTATGATTATCGATCAACAAATAAATTACTCATTATACATATGTTTAGATTCGCATGTATGGAAGTTTTTACCAATTGACGAATGCAATCGAGACATACCTGAGAGCAGACGATCCGGGAAAACTCTTTGTCAAAATTCTCGAACGCTTGGAAACCGATTTTGAAAGTGGTTCATACGAAAGGTGATTACTACAAAATATACATAATAATATTTTAAAGTAAAAAATAGAAATGAAACATATGAAATTGTTTTATTTACAAACTTGTATGTTTAAAAATGTTTAATGTAATTTATTTACGTTTTAACAAATTAAGATAAACCGATAATAATAATAATAATACTGATAATATCTTCTTGAAACAATTTTTCTAGGCCAGGACTTGTGAAAGATACGACCACGGCAATATGGTGTTCTAACAAGGGTATGACAGAGGCTGAAATAACAGAATACTTGAAGGTAGTGTTGTTAACGTCTGTCCCCATACCGATAAATAAGATGTTTAATTCAATTTGTATATGTTTGTACATATTTTGTGATATATAAAAATGGTATATATATATATATATATATATACATATATATATATAAAGTATATATATGTAAAAGTATGAAAATAGTAAAAAGTGGATTGTATCAAATAAGATAATGTAGATATAAAATTGGGACTATAGAATTATTAAACAAAATATATAAATATTTAATAATGTGTAGGCCTAATTGCTTAATCCTATTTCATTTCTAGTAAATATATGAATTTTGTGACAGCATTTTATAATAAACCTTGGTACACATGAAAATAAATACCGTACTCCAATTTCCAAATACAAAATAACAGGCATAGTAGGTATTGACTGAATGCCATATTGGAAAAAATAGGCTACACTCGAAGCCAGTGTTTTGGTCGCCATTTAAAAATTTTATTTTATTAAATAAATTTATAGTATGGGCTATGAACCAACTCCGTGTTCCACAAGCTGACGGCATGTTTACCACAGGAATACTCCGACCCAGTCCCATACCAAATCCAGTAATAACGCCATATTGAAATCCCTTTGGTAAAATATTAACACGAAGTTTGTTTCATTTAGGTTTCATCAAGAATATGGTCTCCTTTTTACTTATCACTTGAGGAAAATCTAATCAATCGCAATGGAGTGCTTAACTTCTTCCATGACCATCTAAGACAAGCAGTTGAGCGAAAGTACCTGGGTACACACGACCTCAAACAACAGTGTTACATTGGGTTGGCGAACTTCTTCAACAAGAAGGACATAGATGATCGCTATGTACGTATTATTGATTTAAATTTGTTAGCTAGCAAACATTGAGTGTTGACAAATTGACAGACGTGTGAATGCCTGAGCTAATGTACACTGTCCATCAGAATCGAATAAGATGCAATTAAATCACTAGAATGTTGGAGAAATATCCTAAATATTGATTTTAATAAACCCATTAGAAATATACATACAATTTTGTAAATGCAATTTTTCTTAAGCAATACAAGTTACAAGATAAAATGTATTGTGGAACGTATAATATATAACATCTTTATTGCTGTCTTGGTCAAAATACATATAAAATTTAAATGGAAAAAAAATGAATGGAAGGTAAAAATATAAGTTACAGTAGACGTATTGCAAAAACAAATCGTAGATCATATTCTTAATTGTTTAACTAAAGGTTAGTTGCGATCTGACTTTGTTATCACCCTTATTTTTGTAATTAATTCAGACGGAAGAGGTACCATTCCTGTTATCCCAGGCCGGTGACTTGAAACGTCTGCGAGCTACTATTTTAAACGTTGCAGTTTTCCAAAAAATGATGGCAACGGAAGAAGGAAAATTTGAAATGATAAAGGCTTGGCAGTTGGTAAGTCGCAAGTTGTTTAGTATGAAAATAGCATGTAATAGAAAATGTTATTTAATGTTGTTGAGATAGTTGCTTCCATAATCTATGTTTAGTGAGTTTTTGTTTACTTTTCATAATGTGCTGAAAATCTTGTAATATGATTTCTTTAAATTTAATGTCACTTTAACAATTAGTCAATTAGGGATTGAAATTATTTCTGCTTATGAAATGATTCCTTTTCAATTACAGCTCGGAGGCTACGAGCAAGTGGAGCAGGCGTATCTTGACAAACTGACGAAAGCTGAAACGTGGGACAACGCGCGAGACAAGGCAGGCTTGATCAGATCAATGGCGGGGTTCTTCATGCAGTTAGGTCTTCAAAAAGGCGCAAGGTTAGAAATACCAGAATTACTACTAGGGTTGATTTTGTACTTCAATTTACAACTGATTTTGATTATGCTGTCAGAACGCATTATGCCTGCGTCGGTATGACTATGAAAGCCTGTCTATGTATTGTAGGCAAGTAGTCATAAAATCATATATATTGTATATTTTATTTATACTCAAACTCCATCCTTTTGACATAATGAGTCTTGCAGAGGTATTATCTACTTGTCTACAGATCACTATATGAACGTCTGCTTGATGCACTGGAAACCAAATACCAGGAAGATTATTCGACGATTGTGTACCATCACAAGAAATACACATACAAACGGCAATGTGTACACACAGATGTACTGGAGGTGGGTAAAATTGAAAATTATTTGAGTATAATTTTCTTTTTTTCTCAATATTTTTTAAATTTCTAAACACTTAGTCGGCCCATGCCGACTGGGCCCCTTGAATCCGCCACTGAATATAATTTCAAACATTATGGGATAAGGTCATACAGTCGAATTCATTGCTTTTGAAGTCGGATCCCGTGGGTTTATCACCGGCGATTATTCATCTCACCTAAAGCGACTTTATAAACACCTCAATAAACCGGTTTCATAAAAACCTTAGAAAAAAACAAGTGTCTGAACTTTTCATTGTCTCCTCTTCTTGCATTTTTACGCCAGATATGAAACCACATGGATCGACCCCCGATATCTTAACTTGTAATTTGTTTTCTCTACTGTTCCCTGTGTTTGTCTTCCGGTATCCTGTTCTAGTCCTGTCACCTTTTCTGTGTTCTGTCTTCACGTTCCTTGCATGTCCACTTTTTGTGGAATGTTTTGAATTTTGCCACATTTGTTATGTTTTGCAAAAATATAAATTAGGCCTATTATATATTTCGAGACAATTTTTGTATTATTGAAATTTTAATGTTTTTGGCAAATAAAGTGATTTTAGTACATATATCATATTGTTTGTTTATGAACAGGTGCTGATACAACTTGGGTCAGTTTGTCGTAATCTGGGGGAACTAAATGACGCCAAGAAGTACCTACATGACGCTATTAGCCGGATGAACAAGATTCGCACACCGGCACAGAAACTACAACTGGTTAAAGCTCTTCTTGGAATGGGGTAATTGTAAAACATAAAAGGGTCGTGTTTTGTGTAGAAAAATCTGTGTCTGTGTGTACAAATACAGCATCTATAAGCACACGGTTATCTCAATCACTATCTTTATCACTATCTTCATCAAGTCCATCCATTTTCATCATCTCTATAACCATTGTGATCTGAAATCATCGTCGCCATTACTATCATCTTCAATGAGGATAATTCATCATTTCCATATCGTCATCAAAATTATCATCATCATGACCCAGTTAGACCTACATTACATTTTTACTAACATTCATCGTCGTAATCTTCATTGTAATCGTCGTCATTATTAGTCTTTCATTATCATTATCATCACCTCACCTGAATCATCGTGAAAAGTGACAACAGGTCACAACATGGCAAGGTGCCCTATACCGGAAATATTATCTTCAAATGTTTACTCACTAGCATGTTTCCAAATCAATATTTATCTTCATGCTATAGGTCGGTTCTTCGACTTCAAGACAATGCAGAATGGGCCAAGCTGTACTTGAAACGAGCCCAGGAGATAGCTACCGACATTCTAGGAAACAACCACCATTACGTTGCCGCAATCGTTGGACAGGTACCGTTCACAATCCAGGTTACACCTAGTGTTATAGGCCTACATTCAACCCCGTAACCCCGTTTTTGTTGAATCCTGTATTTTATTTTTTTCTTGCTGTGGCGTACCGTTGAGCAATCTGTTAACAGCAGAAGACTTCATGTTCGAATCCTGGTTGGAGCACTTATGACAGATAATACGATTGAATTTCTTTAATTATAAACAATTTTTTATTAGATCAATTACGTTTTTGTGCATTTTTCTTTTGGGGGAGGTGGAATAGAGAGGATGAGTACCAGGCGTATCAATGGCTGTGGGTGAGGCAAGCAAAATTAAGTATTAAGCAGCTTTAAATGTCAGAAAAAGCATTCTCAGACTTAAAATATTACATGGTTGAGGCTGGGATGAGATGACCAAATTCAGGGGTGTAGCCTGCGATATATCACTGTTAGACTTAATTTGCCTTTTTGAGTCCCATAAATTTTAAGTATATCAAATAACTTTTTAGCAAAAATTGTGAAAAAAAGTAGGGGGGGAATTATCAGGAGTCTCAACACCCACTTCATCATGCACCAATTTTGGTACTGAGTATAAAATAAGGATGTAGCAACTCCTGCAGATTCATGGAAATTGCACTCCCAGACGATTTCAAAAGGGTTTTACTTCGATCGGACGGTATTTTAATACACTGCAATTTTATTATGCTATGAAAAAATTGAAAGAATGTTTCATGAATTTTTAAAAATTCAAATTTAAAATAGTTTATTACAAATATCAATAACATTAAATTTATAACTACAAGGAAGTTGAAATTGTGTAGAAAGATTTTAGATATGTAGAAATAA
This sequence comes from Anneissia japonica, assembly GCF_011630105.1. Lineage (NCBI taxonomy): Eukaryota > Metazoa > Echinodermata > Crinoidea > Comatulida > Comatulidae > Anneissia > Anneissia japonica. Next base: position 161,134 of record NW_022720123.1, on the reverse strand, counting down.
AGTAGGCCTAATTATTAGTAACAGAAAAACGAATGGTTTTTTCATTAATTATGAAATATAACAGTAGGCCTATTTGTTGACAACACTATTATGGTGTTTATTGTTCTAATTATTGTTCTTATTATGTTCATTATTATCTTCATCATTGTCATAATTATCATTCTCAATGTCATCAATATCATTATCATAATCATCATTGCCGTTGTCATCATCATTATCATTGTCGTCGTCATCATCATCATCATCATCATCATCATCATCATCATTATCATTATCATCATTATTATTATTAACACTCCGCAAAAAAAAAAACACTCTAATATATTGCTCTACAAGGTATAGTACATCTGACATACTACATCAGGCAACGCTTTTTATTACCTTGTTTAACTAAATTATTTTTAAAGATCGTCAGAACAGGGTGGAATACATTAAAATAAAATGTTTCTTATTTAGCAACATGAATTCGCGAAAAGCATCTAGGGAGAGGAAAAAATAAAAATAAAAACGTATGGATGAATGTAAACAGTGTAGTAATGACATAAATTCTTGGAATAGTTAAGGAAGAAACACTATATTTAATTTTTGGAGGGAGCGGAGGCTGTAATTAAAATTTTTAATGAAACTTCTATTTTTCGTGTTGGAGCGTGCGTTAACTGGCCAAAAATATATATATTTTTTAACATTTAAAAAATAATTGTTTCCTTCACATCCAACAGCAAGTACACTCGCCACTTACAGGATGAGAATGATGATTTATAAACATAAACAATAAAGTCTGTTTATAAGGTAGGGAATGGACTTCATTTTAGTTGTCAGAAAAAGTCCTGCTGTGACAGCAATTGAACCGAGGACCCTGGGATCAGAAGGCGAGCATCTTAATCACTGAGCTATTCAACTCAACTTTTATTCTTAAAAATATTAACATTATTTTCGAAATTGTTCAAATGCGTCGGAGGGTTCGCTAAAAAAGGTATAAAAATGTCTTGCCATAATGGTCAGACTATAAACAGCGGCCTCTGGAGTTTATGACGCATTATCTTCGTCAGGGGATACAGTAGTTTAGTTTATTCAACTGAACATACACTTTTGTTTCAATGGCACACAGCAATTTGGTGCGTTTAATGAGAAAGAAAAACAACTTAAAGAAACTAATAGTTATACAAAATAATTATATAATAACAGTATACAGTACTGTATTGGTTTTTAAACAAAATCCACGGTATGTTTTCCGTTCGTGTAAGTTTGTGTGTGTGTGTGTGTGTGTGTGTGTAACGTGACCATCCGGAGTAGGGTGTGGGTATGAGGACCATTTAAAGGAAAACGTCCTAGACCAGATATTTCAAAACTAATCAACTAATTATTTTGGAGATAATAAAATAGTGTGAGATACTAATTCTGAATGGTTATTAATTTTGATCGCGTATTATTAGTGTCGTTATCAAAAAAACCCAAAATTCTACAAAAGCTTCATATATTGAGTGAAATGTAGACGCTTAGACAACTTGAGGATCATTTACTCATTCAACAATCCGTATTCATCCATCCGTCCGTTCGTTCATTCATCCATCCATCCGTCTCTTCATTCATTATTCTTTCGTTCATTTATTCATTCTTATTTTATTTACCTATTCATTTATTTGTCGATTCGTTTCGTTTCTAATCCATCAATCCATTTATTTTTTTCTTTCATTATTGTTTGCCATTGAAGTGACATCTCATCCGCGACCCAAGCATAGAATGAATGCATATAACATTAATTTAAGGACAAATAATTTTATTTCTCTTGCATCAGCTTTATAACCCCTTGAATTTTCGTTTTTGAATTAACAACCATCAACCGCTAATTCAAATAATTTATAACACACACTAGAATTCACACACGAACATCTATGGATAAAGTTGACGAGATCGTTATGAACACCGGCACATCAAAAGTTATTTCTTCCTGTGTGAGCTACCTGACGCAACGATCTATTTTCCACCTAAAAAGGTGTGTTCATGTTCTCTATGGTTTGTTTTCACACCTTTTGTAATCGTAGAATTATGGACTAATGAAGTTTTTCAAGGCCTATTATTTTTCGGCAGGCCGTCCAATTGCGAAAACTTTACTTTAGCGCGTTAATTCTTTTGATTGTTATCTTACAAGAATCCAATGTAAAAGGTCACTTGATTATTATGCAAATTATATTACTGGTGTTTTTGTTTGTATGGAAACAAAGGTCACCATTCACGTATGGCGAGGCAAGTGTACACCCCTACGTGTGAAATGGTTTCACCTATACAAATCATTGATGAAAGAAAGGTTTGGCGTTGTGTTGGAGAGGAGAGACATATTTCAACTCGTGGATGTTATCTGTTATGTATTTTGAGGAATTCCATCGTTATTTTTCAAAGTTGCCTAGGTAAGTCATTGTATTTATGTAAAACATGCATTATTCTATATGTCTGTAAACAAAAATATAAAATCGGTGTGTAACGGATTCGGAAGAATTAGTAGTTACATCAGCCTAGCCTAGGGTAGAAATTGTTGGATTCGCCAAGGAAAGACAGGTCAGCGTCACTCCTCTCTCTCACTCACAGTCTCAGTTGGTCTCAGTCAGAATTATTGTGCGACGGTGATAATGCACGTTGGGCTTGCCAACAATCTTGAACGAAATTGTATAGGCCTAGACCTATATTTGCGCTACAAAAGGTGGAATGTTCTTGCACCTACCTTTCTTTCACTTAAGTTAAGTGATATAGGCTATGGTATGGTACACCACAGATTTTGCCCGCTGTTTTCCTCACAAAAAGAGCAAACACAAGAAACATCTTTTAGTTCACTGCCTTACCAAGCTCATGTGAAATTTCAGCACCAGAGTGTGCTTGAATACATTCAGCCTATGTACCATCATGCAACTACTTTTAGGTGCAGGGATGTAGGCTACAACCTAGAGGGGATGCAAATGTGGAACTAAATCCTTATTATTAATTAAAACTTAATTAGTATTTTGAATTTGATTCTTGAACGGGTACTCTTTGCAACATCTTATTCAGGAAACACGTTCTATAGTGGTACTAATTTGCTGCCATGTGTGGGGGAGGGAGGGGGGTGCATCTGTATTAATGAGTTATTTTGATTCAATCATATTTCCCTTCATATAATAACATGAAATGTAACTAGTTGCTACCATAAAAACATTTCTCAGTTTTTACATTTCTTTTTAGAAACTCAGTAGGAGAAAAGTATGGTAACTACATATGATCCCAAAATATTACCACAGTTTTACCCTTTCTACAGTATACAGTACAGTACCCTCAAACTATCTGTAAAAAATGACACACCCCTTCAACCAAGTATTATTGGAGGCCTACTTGTACACCCCTGTATGAATTAAATAATTTGAGAGGGATTCATTTGAGATGGTGGGATGCTTCCATCGTATTCATTGGTAAAAGTATGTACTGTACAATACATTGTATGTTGAATGCACATTTTCATGGTCACAACTAACACATACCTGCAAACATTTTGTCCGTAAAATTGTGCATTTTATTAAGCTGACTTTTCACTCTGTAACCTGACCCTCAACCATCGATGGAATGGGCTACATTACAGCATCATCTGTAGCCTCAAGAAAGTGCATTACCATAGCTAGGCCTTGGTATAATTCAAGGTTGCGTGTGCCTCTCTATTCCCTGGGAGACTGTCTATGAACATTCACTTCCAAGGTTGATATCCTAATTGTTAAGATCTGGTTTTTGGTAATATTTTTCAGTGTTCAGCAGCAGAGAGCTGAGTGTTAACCATAATAAAATAAAACATAAGCCATTAAAAGACATTGCCTAAAATGCTATGCTTTGGGCATACCTGTACTAAGTCTACTGTATGATTGATCATTCATTATTATTACTGTAAAATAGTTTTTTATCCTGATATTGGTCTCTGAGTGACAGTGCCAATACAATTGGTTGACAAAAAAAAATGTTTTTTCTCCCCCGCATCCCCCTCCCCACTTCCCCAAGCATAAAATCTTACCTATAGTTAACAGATTGAAAGGGCTCACATGCTCGCATTTCCTGGTTTGTGGCTCTGACTTTCATCAGGAGAGGGATGCCCCTTCCCTAAATTTACTACAAAAAAAACCATATGCAGTACAGTGTGATTTTTCTAGACTACCGTAATCCAATGGTGTTACTGTGAATGCTCTTATTTTTCATCCATTGTATGTTGCAATTTAGCTACGTTGTCTAGGCCTCAATACCCTGTCTCTTTATGCCTGGTACCTATAAGTCTAATATAGATGCTTAATCTCACTTTGCACCCTTTTTAGTACTTACAGTTCAGTACTCAAGTGTGGTTCTTGGCCTAGATTTCAATAGAATTATCGAACGGGTTCATGGGTACAGGAATCCAAAAAAGAATCCTTGCTACTGTACAGTTAAAACCTTGTTGTTATCGTTTCCCTGAAAAAGGACATTCAAAGTTGAAATCCTTTTGGAGAATTCTGGTAATGTTTATAGCATTCAGAAAAATAGTGGAACGATACTTAAAGATCTAAAGCTAAATACAGCTGGTTTTACCTCCACTACACAAGAATTGAGAGATTATAGTCGATGAATAGATGACAAAGTTCGCGATGTATTTTAAAAAACAACTCGCATTATAACAGTTATATAGTGTCCCATTGCTATTTTGTTACTGAAACTGGTTGATAGGATTTAAGATTTAATTTGACTTCAATGAGTGGTAATAATAACTAACGCTGCTAACTATGATTTCAAAAGCATGTTTATGCAAAACAGACCTGAATTTCAAGTGAACCATGCTGTACTGTACACATTGAACACTATCTTGTGTTTAAAGTTGTACTATAATTATAGCATGGAGGTATTTTTTTTATCCATAGTTATAGTCTGTACTGCCGGTATTATTATTACTCAGAATGTATTGTTAATTTTTTTAATTAACTCTTTATTATTTGTTCCATGTTTACAATATTAGTTGATGATGATTCTTAATTTTCAGGCTTGTACTGGTAGGATTTTCTAACCTATTCTGTATTCATTTTCTCCACAGTAAATTATTTTCAGTTTTTGGACATTTTTTCTGTCTTTGAAAAAGGTTAGCCATCTTTCTTTTACTAAATAAATATTCATAAGCCTATAGTATACTACTAAATATCATAGGTCTGTACATAGTCCTATAGTAACTACTGTATGCTCTACTAAATACTGATATTAATAAGAATCTTCAGTGCTTAATATTCATAAGCCTGTGGTACTACAGTAAATATTCATAAGCCTACTGTATGCTACTAAACTGTTGTGTCTGCCCAAAAGTTCAGTTTGTCAAGACAATCGCAGCAATAATGCTGCAAACGACAAATTCACATTAGTGTTATTAGGCGAGACTTTTTTTATTCCTTGTTTTGCGTACTTATTTTGTTAAAGATCATCGGAGGAGGGTAGAATAAAAATAAAAATAACATTTTGTTTTCTTATTTATAGCAATAGTTTTGCCAAAAACATACACACAGAGGAGAAAATGAAAATAAAATTTTATTGGTGAATGTAAAAATGGGATAACTAAATGTTTCAAATTTATATAATTAGGAAGAAATATACATATCTTGTCTTTGGAGATTTCAAGGCAGCGGAGGACGTAATAAAAATAAAGAAAAACTTTTACTTTTTTCTGAAATTTCCACTTTTTCGTGGCGATTGGTGTGCTAATTGGCCAAAAACAAAATTTTATTGTTATTCGAAATCATCAATATTTGCAGTTGATGGGTTCACTAAACAAGGTATAAAAAAAATCTTGTCTTACTGTAGTAAATATACTTTTTTGTACTTGTATTTTTATCGGTTGTAACTTTCTCTGACACTGAATCAAGATACCACGATGTGAGTTTATCTAGTTGACAAACAGAAACAGACAGGAACATTGATTTTGTAACTGCAGGTTGAGATAATTTACTAGCTACCTACATTATGTTTATCATTATGTAAATAGTCATTGCAGAGATCCACTACATGCACTTTGGTATACTTCAGTCTTTGCCAGGGGGTCAGCTACTGTACTTCTGATTGGAGAAAATCGGAAGGTTAGCCAGAGTAAACATCACAAATTGAACACATGTTTATATTTTTTAGAAATTGTTAATATTGAAGCTCAGCTGCGGAGGAAAGCATGTTTTTAATATGTCCCAAATGAATATTTAACAACTGGGGGAAAGGTTGGGAAAAAAAATATTCAAAAATCTGTACAGTATCTACTTAACCGCTTCTGTTTCTTTTCGTCAAATTTGCTTTTGGTGTCCTAGGAAAAGCAGTTGTACAGTACATATCAATTTTTTTTCCTCCTGAACCTGGCTTTAATTATTAATAATAATTAACGGTACAAAGTTTAAATAAAACAAGTACAATAAAAACAGATAATGTAAATAAATATGCTTAACATATCAGGGTTCTCCCCAAAGCTGTTTTAGCTGTCAGTTTTTACCAGTAAAAATTACTGACCAACCAGTAAAAAATGTGCGTTGGTAGAATAAAAATAAAAGCACTTAATAGGCCTAGGTAGCCTTCTTCTTTCCATAAATGAACATAATTCCAGTCCAGGCCTAGGCTATGATTATTGAAGCCATTGAAGTTCACTTGAAAGTGGTAATACCTTATGTTGCACACGCTTAGCTGGCTCTATATGGACAAATTTACCAGTAAACATTTTTCAAGAAAGTACTGCATATAACAGCTCTTTATTGCATTCTGATATGTAATAATGGAGGTATAATTGATCACAGTAATTAATATACACTGTGGGGTGTAAAATACAGACACTACAGTAGGCAAGCATACTGTACTGTAGGTTCATGCATATATTTTTAATTTTGAGAAACCAGATCTTCTCCACCAGTCTTCATTTTATAATCTACAGTAGTAATTCTCCTTGACTGCACTAGCTCCATGCTCCTACTGTACTACTGTAGATACATTGATTATTTTTAATACAAAAGTACAATTGGTACAGTAGCCTTCCGGTAGGGTGATTAGGACTTTAACTACAGCAACACAACAGACACAGATAAAGGGGGAAAATAAAGATTGTATTCAATAACAATGAGATTACTAAAGTTCAGTTGTACTGTACTCTGCAACAACATGCTTTAAGTTGACACATTTCTGTGAACTTTGTATTTTTAGCTTTTAAATCAGGATGAAATTTAAAAAAAATAATGAAATGAAATGAAAAAGATTTGGAATATACTTATATACTGTACATAGAAATATGTGGTTATTGAGTAATCCAACTCAGCATTATTAGTCATCATTTTCGGCTCATGATGTTTATTCCATTTAAACATATGCACACATGTTTAATAAGTCAAGTGGCTGAGCAATAAAGCAGGGGCGCCGCTAACTATAGCTTGAACATCGCCGCTGGTTCCAGCTGCTCCTATCCCAGGGTTCCATTGATACATTGATAGAACCAAGTCTTCTCGAATAAGGACTCAAAATTAAGGTCCAGTGTACACTTTAAAGAGCCCATTTCGGAAGAATAGGGGTTATCCCGATGCTACAGTATGGTTCATTTCAGCCCCTGTTGTGGGATGATGTGAATGTGTAGCTACTATAACCGCCTCTTTCTGGCCACTAGGTAGTCACGAACCATACCCATATGCAATTCAGCACAGTGACGCTGCGTGTTATAGGTTATTCTCCTACCTTTACCTAAAATTTAAAAAATGAAACTAAATAAGCTGTAGAATTACTAAAGTTTGATAAATTATCAGATTGCACTCACATATTGTTTGTACTCACATTGTTTGGCACAGGGAGAAGGTGTCAGGCTTCTAATGTGATTGTCATCAGTTCAAATCTTAAGGTGTTCATACATTGTGTCTTTAGGCATGAATGGTCCTTTATGTTTATGTCATAGCAGTATGCATGGGTACCTGGTAGAGTGTTAGTGTTAAATTAGCTGGCTTGACTGTAGGAATGTACTGTGCATTAGTCCCTAAGGTCCGAAAGGAGGTCGCATATTGTGTTATGATTGATTGTGTATCCAGTCACATTTCGTACCACAATCGATTATGCGTTAAATGCAATTCTGGCTAACATAATATATAACATTAACACAAAAGTGCAGTAATTCTTGTGCATATAAACAATAACTTTAGTTGAACATGTCAAAATGTGAAGAGTATAATACTGGCTGAAGAATAATTCTTCAGCCACTCCAATTCAACTAACCATTTGCTTATTAGTGTATATACTCTATCATTACTCTCTGATGATTTATTTCCGAATGTGTGGCAATGCAATTTAAAGTGAAATTATCTCTGAGAAAACTACTCTACTGACATACACAGTACATTACACTTTCATTTTAAATACCGCACTGTACTACAGTGTATCACATCTTATCAGTTAACTTTGTTTGCGATGGATTAATTTTGGACCAATATAAAAGGTAGCTTTACCTTTGGTTAAATTGTACCATTGTTTGCATAAATTTGCAGTAAGTAGGTTTTAAGATAGTAAGATACTGTAGGGAAACATGGTCAGTCTAATCTGTTCTATTTTCTCTATGGTCTAATCGTGCATACATTTGTAAAATTTTCAGTGATGCGCTCATTATTCGAACATGCTTGAAAAGATTTCACAGGGTTGGACTGTTAGCTTTGGAACTTTCTGCTTCAAGTTTGGATAAATAAACAGTCAAGATAATTCTTCCCAAGCAGTATTAACTGCATGGCTTTGAGAATTTTACCAAAGCTATGCTGGGCTTCTTTTTTTTTTTTTTCAACAGACTACAGTAGGTGAGTACATAGTAATACATGGTTAGTTTAATTATAGACATGAATAGAAATCTGAAGAGAACTTCATGATTTTCCCTACTGTTGGAGACTGAGGCGTGGGGATGACTGATATTTCACAACAGGATGAGGCTCTGTCTAGTGGTGGTGCTATGAGGGGTGCCCCCTCCCCCCCCCCAAAAAAAAGAGAAGAAAAGCCAAAATTCGTCATGGAAAAAGAAAAAATTATATGTACTTTCGACCTATTAGTAGACTGTCTATATATAATATCGATTAAATAAGCCTCTGAAACCACTAAATTGTCATATTTTTTGGGGGGCTCTGCCTCCCCCCTGGACCATTCTCGAAACATTTTAGTCAACACTTGACCACATCCCCTTTGCTCTCGTATCAGACCTTGTCCCGCCATCCCCCCTTCCCCCCAAAAAATTGTACCTTGTCCCTCACATGTCTCCCAGATTTCAGAGGCTCCACTGGCTCTGTCCCAGCTTTAAATGTATTGTCTTGGGAACTGCTATTGCCAAATATGGCAGTTTCCCGCAGTTGGTAAAGTGTTCGAACATTATTCCAAATATCGCTGGTTTCATTCCCGCAACAGCCGATTATTTTCACTTACTATATTGTTGAATTGTCAAAGATGTTTTTGCTATCAAAACTAAACAAGGTTTTATTGATTATTATTCAAGTTCTTATCAATGATTAAAAAAACTCAGTGGAAGTTCACTGAATAACCATGTCAATGTTTTCATTGTATTTTTTTTAATGTGATTGTATAAAGAACAAGTTTGAAAGTTACTTAGGAAACTGACCCTCCTGAGGAACAAAGCTAGGAAAATAAGCAAGTTCATTTACCTACACAGTGCATCAGAAAGTTGATCGGCATTGCCTTTAAGCAATTTAAGCATTGTATAATCCTAAAAATGCCTTTCATTGATTTCATGAACAATCATGAACAATAAGCTAGCTTACAGGTTTGTCATAACTAAGTATTTGGCAAAGGTCAAGATTTTGATTGAGTATCTATAGACAGGTGCAACGAAGCATATCTTTTGATATGACAAAAGTTGTTTTGAGCTGGTAAATTTGTCATGAATCTTAAAAAAGTTTAACAAACACTCCTGTTAATCTCTCTTTGATATTAATTCTAATTTTGTCTTAAAACAGTTTTGGCAATTTTATTATTCATGAAATTTAATTTCCTTAGGTTTAAATTATAAAAAAATATGAAACTTGATTTGAAAGCTATGACTTTGATTGAATTTTGGTGATATAATGACGCAGGCTTCCCAAGTCTTCCAGAAATCGGAACGGCCTCCCACAAGCAAGCAAGAATCTCCCATAACCTATCTCCCGCAGATTCATGAAATTTGCATGTTTTTACTACTTCAATATTTGTCTCCTGGAAGTCAGTGCCGATGGGTAATCACCATGCACAGCAAAATAACCTTTTTATACAGATCTCCCGGAAGTGATTACTTCTAGTTTGAGACCCCTGATAGCGAATCTTCCCAAGCATTGGTTAACTGGCTTTCGGACGGGCTGATCAGATGCTCCAGACTGGCATCTTAAATTCGCAACCTACCTGAGGAGGTACACAGCTGTCAGACTGAGCACTTGATTATTTACTCAGTAATGAAGCAAGTTCACATGATGATGTGATCTCAGCAACTTAACACACTTTAGGCTCCCTATATTGTAGATTTAATAACTGGATGTAGTTTGGTGCATTGGAAATGGTTTAGTTTTGTAACATCGAGGTCCTGGTTTAAATCCTTTGCAATGCTGTGCATTTTGCTGTGTCCGACTGTAGGCAAGCCAATTTATCAGTCTACCTACAGTAGCTGTTTCAATGGGTGCTGTAGTAGGATCAATTGCTGGGAGTAACCTGTGGTGGACCAGCATCCACCCGTGGAAAAAATCACGCTCTCATCCACTTCACCCCATGTCTCACCATGGATTACTACTTTTTTAGATTGTAGATTTAATGTAGACTAACGACAGTGTGTAGGTTTGTGTTTTATAATAATTGTTAACAAGAGAATTGTTCTGCTTTTTGCTAGCCCACCCACCCATTGTCAGTATATTTTGTCTACGTGCCATCAAGTGTAAAGCTGATATAAATGAGATTAAGTTACACATAAAGTTGGATTAGTAAGGATTATCTGGTATACTTCAGGTGTTATGCGGTTATTAGCTACTCGTAATCTCATATAATCCAAGCTGTGGTAGACTTAATCTTTAGGTGATAGCAATGGTATGTCGAAGCCTTGTTGAAGTTAGTTAGAGCATCTTGAGTTTAGACTTGGGAAATGTATGGCTTATTGGTATGCAGTAGTGTACAAGTTGTTTACTGTACAAGTTTATGATATTTACTTAAGATTCTTGTTAAGTAAATATTTTTATATTTTTTCAAAAAAATACTATGCATGCCAACTCCCAGGTAGCATTTTTAGACGGTTAAATGTTCACAGGCTTTCGCTGGCTTTGTCAGTTATTATGCAAGGGCTGGACAGCATAAGAACAGATTTTTTTTATATGTATCTTGGTATATCAGGCCTGATGTTACCATCAATATTGATAATAGATGGCCATAATATTTATTTGATTTATAAGCCATGAAATACTCGCACCTAGGGCTGAAACATAACAAGAGCCACTTCACAACCCGTCAACAGTGCAAGCTGGGATAGCTAAGCATGGCCGGCTGAGAATGGTCAGCGTGTGGCTCAAACCCTTGACAGTGAGGTTCACAACTAGAATGGAAATGCTGTGCCAAACTGCCTTCCCCAAACCCCAAAATTTAACATTACTGTAAGTTTTTAAAGTCTATAACAACAAGATCGCTGAACTCATTCATATCCCTATCCTAAAATAATAATATATCAATAAAGCGCAAGTTTCAGATTTTGATTAGATTTTTATTCTTATTTATTTTACAGTATTCTAATCTTAGTGAATAAAATTGAATCACTAAAACATTTGCGCTTTGTTGTATCTATGACAGATTGCTTGCCTTTTTACCCTGGTGCACTGCAATCTGTTACCCTACACACCTCTTCTATTAAATAGAGTGTGTAAATGTTAATTACAATGTTGAATAAACTAATTCCTCCATGGTTGAATAGTAGTAAAGTTTAGATAGAAAGGTTATTCATCATCAGATATAGTAATATGGAAAATAACACCCCTAATAATTAATGGAATCAGCCAATTAGCATTGACAGTGACTGCTCATCCATTTCGTTCATGAATGATGAGTAGATACAAAACCTTTCAGCATTGCTAGTCAAAAACAATAAATCAAGTTTTGTGAGACAAAGTATTTAGAAGTCTTATAAAATCTCTTTTTTATGTTTTAACAAACATTTTAATGGAATTATTTTGTTTTGTCAAAAGAAAATTTAAATTTGTCAGTCATACACATACATATACTAAACTTAGAGATTTCTATTGTAAAGGCAATGAAAAAAAAAAACCTTTTTTAAGTGGGAGTACCATTGTATGTGCATTATGAATAAGTAACTGATCTTAAAATAACTACAATAATCATTGTTTTATTGTCTAAATCATTCAGAGGAAAGCTGACCATAAATAAGGTATGTGATGTACTTTCTGGGAGAAAAGAAATGGATGATCATACACGATACAGTAACTATGAGTGAACAATTGTCCAAGCAGCATCACTAACCCAGGTGACATTACTCGGCCGTTCTGTGGCAAAACAGCATAACTTGAAATTTTCACTTTTCTGAAAAATAGAGTTAAAGGTGTATGTTTGCAACTTGGTAATAAATTGTCGTACCCTTTTGAAATTTTGCAGGATTGTATATAGACATTGTGATTATTTTTCTTTGTCTTTCATGTGGACATTGTGATTATATGTAAAATTTTAATTACAACCGTTTGTTAATTGCAAAGTTATTAGCGATATTCTCATATGTTGTTTTGCCTCTGAAACATGTCAGGATCGGTATTGCTGCAAGTGTGACATATTTTTTGAATTAATTAAGTTTGGGGCAATCATATGCATTATGTTGTTCATACGTTGCTGTTAAGATTATTGATGAAAACACCAATAACCAGTTCATTTCGCCTTTCCAAACTCCATCAGCTCAAAAAAATGTTGAATACCATTTCAAGGCAAAACAATGTATCTTGTTGTTTTTGCCCGTAATCTTGTAGTTACCTTGTTTTACCACAGAAAACCATTAGCTTTTAAGTTTTGTGCATAAAGATAAAATAGGTAGTGCTATCTCCGAAACAACTTATTGTCAAGACCTGAAATTTTTCTAGGTAATTCAGATGTGTTTAATATACTCTTAAATGGTATTATCTCAAATTGGACAAAAATGTCAGTTATGTTGTTTTGCCTCGGGACGGCCGTCATGTAAATGGTAAAGATGGATAGCATTATAATAGTTGTATGTCTCTGCACCATTACATGTCAATTATTGCCTAGGTTTAGGGGTCTATGCCTCATCATTACATGAAGTTCTATGCAACGCATCTTGGAGTGCAATATTTTTTTATCATTTCATTAAATTTTTAAAAATTATAGAAGTTGTTACACAGATTTTGGCAATAATCCAAGGAAATACCTAGTAGCCTACAGAAACCTAAATGCCTGACAAAGAACCATCAGATAATGATGATTCATAAATGTAGGCTTGGTAGGATTCTAAAATTTGGGGTTAACAATACCGTACTATGTATTGTATTACACCTACAGATTAAATATGTAGGTTTTAGGAACAAGTACAGAAATATTGTACTGTTAAGTTGACCTTCTTCCATATTTTGTCTGACCTTCAGAAAGCTCATATTTTTCTTTTCTGGTATGCCTGTATGTTTTATGAGCACATAATTTAGGTTATAAATCATGCCAGGTACATTACTACTGTAGCTATCAAGTGGACGTTGGCAGTAGGCCTTAAGGAAGGTGTTCAATCAAATTAAAGGAAGTTATTAATTGATATTAACGACTGATTTGTTTTTAATATCCCTTTGAATTATCCAGTCGAGGATATGAATAAGTTTTTATCTTGAACAAGATTAGTCGCTCTTAACTTGTCTTCTTGATTTGTATTGTAGGTATTGTATTGCATGTCAATTTATTTGGTAGGGAAGTTAAGAAAAACAGTCACATAAGACAAATTCTAAATCCACATTTTAAAGGGACAGTTCTGTTCTTATGATATAGTCATGTACAGTTTACTGTTCATGCCATCAGCTGCTGTAGCCAATACATCTAAATGAAATCAATTTCAGATATTTTGCTTTGGACTATACTAGTGTAGATGTTTGGCACAATTTAACAACTTCAGCAGTTTCGAAATTGCGTTTCGCAATTTTATAAACCTGAGAATGTAATTGGCCTTAAAAATCGGCCTTATGATGTTTTATACAATAATATAAAATATTATTAATCATTATGTATGTATAAAGTAATTAGAATAGGTGTTTTCTCTGTGCCATGGTCATTGGTACCATAGTAAAATTAGACATATTTGACATACCCATTTGACTTTGCCTAGGCTGTTGTCTAGGCATACTGTAGGCAAAATACGTCAGCATAGCTTAGAGGCCTAGGCTGAATCACAATAGGTTTTGAATTACCAATTAGCCCATGTAAAAAAAAGAGTTGTTGATCGTCCCCTTCCTACTTACAAAAAAAATAACCCGACCAATTTGTTTTTGTTTTTGTATTCGCCAAAATACACGAAAATGTTGTCTTTCTGCCCATACAGTAATTCAACTTTGGCAACGCCTAGGCTTTTTTTTTTTTTTTTTTGGTAATAATTTTGTATTTCAATTGTGTATTTGTATAAATTCCACCTTGATCAAACTCTGCAATGGAAGATCCGGGAAAGTTAGCCACCATTTACTTAAGGCCTTGCACCCCATTTGGGATTCGAAAACTTGGCATATATAATAAATAGACATTAATCAAAAACTTATGGGTGATATTAAAATCAACCAATAATAAACCAACAAAATAATTTTTCAAACACTTAGCAACCACAGTCCATTGTCAGGTCACTAAATTGTGCAGGTTGTTAAATTGTGCCGGACATAAACATGCTACCAGGGTTGACCTGTTAAGTGTAGTGTACCTTACTTTCTTCTCTATACTTTAAACTAAAAACAAAAAAAGAAAAACTCATAGAACCTTATGACAAATTGATGCTATACGTTCATTAAAACTATAATTTACCAGTTCTGATTAATGCAAACAAGACTATCATTGATGGACTGAGAATGGTACACCTGATGTTAAGTATGTTATGCGGCTTACTCACATGTATTAATGGATGAAGAAACATCATTCTTTGGCATCCAATTGTCATTTTTCATTCTTTATAATCTTACTTTTGTTACAGGTCGTGGTAATGTAATCTCATAAAATTTTAGTGGAATTTTCATACTGGGACTCATGTCAGGACTCCAATTGTGGGGCTCACCTTTCGTTCTTTCTCCTCTCCGGTTATAATAAAAATAAATACATTAGTTGGGTGGTCGCTCTCTGTTTGCATTTTGCTAGATGTTACCATTGCCCAAAAGCCAGTCGCACATCAGAATTTCGCAAATATATGAAAATATTCTAGTTTAAGAATGTTTGATTCATAATTTCATTATATTTTTTTTCTCTGTTTTGGTTTTTACATGAATTTTAACATTTTTTTTTCTATTTAAACCATTTCTTGGAAAGTTGCCAAATTATTATGCTGTATATTCAGTCCTCATTGAGTGAATACATTTTTATTCACTTGGAGTTTGGACCCCAGTTCATATGATGGTATATCCAGGCTACTGCTCCCTGGTGGTATAACCAATTAAATACCAAAAGACAGCAAATTATGTTATGCAGGTGCTGAATACCTGATCCTCAATTAATTAATCAAAGATAGCAGAATGAAGTTTACTCCAGAATAACTTAGTTGGCTCTATTCCTGCCTGACAGGATAAAGGTATATTTTCAAAATGTTCATATTTCCATTTATAATAAGTTATCTAGTGCCCATAATACTGACATTGTATAGGGTACATGACTAAGTTATTTAAATACGAGTAAACACAATATAACTATAATCAAATGTTTGGTATGGTTTTATTTTAAATTGTATGCTGCGGTTTGATTATTCTTTGATTGTACTGTACAGACAGTAAAGAATGAAGACCACAGCATATTATCATGTGTTTTAAAAAGCAGCCAAGCACGAAGCCCACACTCAGCCCATTGGCGATAGTGGCTGATATAGTTTATAGGTAACTCGGCATGTACCATAAACAAGCTAGGCTGGATGGTTTTTGAATGGGCTATAAATCGTCCGTTAGGGAGGTAGATGGAGCTGTTTTTAAGCACTTTGGTTCACAGGGTCAACAAGGGTCAGTGATATTTTAGGGATAATATTCAAAATTGAAACAATTTGTGCTAATTTGTTGGAACAAAAGCTTTATTCAATAAAGATAATCAATAAAATCTCTACAAGATTACTTCATTCAATAAATCAATTTGTCTTTTTATATTTAGCAAGTTTTTTGTGTCTTATCAGTATAAAGACATTATTTAATAGGAAAATATAAAGTTTTTAAGAGGCATACTGTATAAACCATTAGATTTACCGATAAGTTTGACATAAGTTAGTATGAAAAAAACCTCTGCAAAAGGTGTACAAGTCATTGTGATTCAATATTTCGAACTGTATTAGTTCATCTTCAGGAATAATACTATAAAGACTTTTGATAATTTTGAAAAGTCACTCAACCTTTGCATAGTCTTAATCCCAGGATCATGTGTTCGATCCATGCAGGTGCTCATAATTTATTTGTGAATAAATCAAGCTTAAATATCCTCAATTAACCCGAGTTTTCTAAATTTTGTTGTTTTTTGGATAAGATTAGAAAGAATCCTTATTCATTATCGTTCTTAAGTACCCTCTGCATTGGGCAGGAGATTAAGCTCTCCCCTTTTACCCAACTAATACAGTCTACAAAAATCTAGGAACAGCCCCATAATTTCCCATTTTTTACTTTCTGGACCCCTCAATGGGTCCGTCCCAAGGCCCTGCTGACCCCTGAGTTTACCTACTACCGCCAGTGTTTAATATCATTATTTTGTCATTAGAATTACATGATGATAGTCAATATTGTATAAAATCCTAAATTTATATTAACAGCCAATTAAAATTTCCATATGGAAAACATGTTTATAATCTTCATAATTGTAATGTTGTTTCCATATTCCTGTCAAATGACAAGTTTTTTTTTTCAAAATGACCTTTTAATGAATACCAATACTATAGCAGTTCTATAACAATCCATTTTTGATATGAAAATTATGGATTGTAATTAAAGTGTGTTAATCTGTGGACTGCAATGAACAAAATCACCTTTTGATTGCCAATATGTTTAATGAGAAAAGTCCCTTGTTTCTCAACTTTGGTTTTTCCTATCAAAATTTAAATATAATGCTTTATTGAGATTTGCAAAGCTTAGAAAAAACACCCAAAACGAACATTAAAATTGAGAAGAAATTGCAGTTGGAAGTATTTAATGAATGAATTATTACCTCTGATAATAGTCCTCAGAAGGTTTTCAGTCAGTTAATGTGTTGAACAGTTAATGTTCACCAACCTAAGTCATAAGGCCAAGCTGGTCCTTGAATGTATAATTTTCTAAGGACTGTTTTCAAAAATGTGTTATGCAATAAATAATTTAAATATTATGTTTTACTTTATATCGTCGTTAATATCATTTATGGAGGTGTTTCTTCATAATTGTTGAGGGTTAAAAATGATTTGAGAAAGTAGTGATTTTCAAATTCATTCTAAATTTCCTTCCTTTAATATAACTAGAACCTGTAATAAACCACAGACATTCAGCGCTGCATTCACCGTACATGTCTGCATTGTTTCCTCCATTATGCCACTTGCATACAAGTGTTTACCTCGATTCACGTGGATCAATAAACCAAGACATAATGTCAGTTGTTTGGCTCTTAAAATACCTCGCTTCCCAGCCATGTTCTTGTATGTTATTCCATGTCCCTTGTGGTCATGGCATGCTCAAATGAGTCCTGAAATTTGAATCCGCTCTAGCAATATTCTAATAACCGCTTCGTGCACGTACATGGTTTTCACTTTGAAACTCATTTCAGAAATTGGACCAATAACCTATTTCAATGTTTATCAACCTCGTTTCCAATCATCTTTTCCCAGTATCATTACCTTCTATACTGTATGCCTCAATCCTAATTTTTTTTGGAGAAAACATTTGTAATGTGGTACTGTATATACCAGAATATTTTGGAATGTATCACCTTAGTTGTGCTGTCATTACCATTACGATTATAATCTTCATTATCATCCTCACTGTCAGTGTAAACATCCTCGTCACTATCCTAATTACTTTTTAACTTCACATATTATATGGTGATATTCATACTATTGGTGGTATTGATACCATTGGTGATGTTAATACCATTGGCGATGTTGATACCTTTTCCGGTGGTGATGTTGATACCTTTGTAGATGTTCCAATTGTGATGTTGATACCTTTTTTGTCGAGGGACCATGATCGGATAGATACCATTCTAGTGCTTATTGTACCATGGTGAATACAATGTTCTTTGGTGATGGTAATAAAAATTTAATATAGTATTGAAATATGTTCAGTTTTCATCATTGAATATTTATCAGCTAGAGTTTTTGACCCAATGTTTTTCTAAGAGTGTTAGAAACTGTTGCTTGGTGTTAGTATATTCAACTTTGTGAATACTTTGTGATCACCATTGATTTTTGTAGTTTTGCAGTATAGCCTTGTTTTTCAGTGAGTTCATTATTATTTCCTTAGGATATAACTTTATATTTCAAAGATGTATTGACCAGCTTCAGTGTATACTCATTCCGGATGATAGTGATTATCTAGTGGAAGTCATCTCTTTTTAAAAGTCATTTTACCGCATTGCCTTGGCCTTATTTAATATTGACATTCAACTTAGGCTGGTGTGTGTGCTTTCTCTGGCTAGGCCTCATGGGGTAAGCTAAGTGGCTCTATTACTGCCACTGTGGTTGGCCATATCAATCAGCTCAGGTTGCAGAATGTTTTTTAGTTGCATTCCAAAGTGTAAATGGTTTTCTGATGATATGGGACGCCAACTGGCAGCTCCTGGGGAAATTATTACATTAGTATAGTAGTTAGCAGTCTTGAAATTGTGGAGATGTATGAAATAATCTAATGTTTTGTTGTCTTATTTTAAAACTGTTTTTATTGCTTCTACACCACGGGCTTAGCCAGAAAAACGAAAGAGGCCGTCGAAAATATGCTTTAGTTTATTGCAACATTTGATAGATTCGTGAAAATATAAAGAATTTGCTAAAGGTAGACCAGGTCCAACCAGGCTAGGCCGAGCTGAGTAGGCCAAGCCGTCCAAGCTCTCACGGTAAAAGTGGCAGTCCTAAATAATTGTTGGCCATTAAAAAGACAGTCGGACGGCCTGCAGGCTAAGCCCTTGTTCTACACTAGTATGCCTTATTCTTTCATTATTTTTATATTGATTTTAAAATAGTCCTACATATAATTAGTTCTATATAATTTTGCTGATATTTTGTATATATTTTTTTGTGTTATTTATTCTGATTTTACTAAAACAATTGTTTTCATTGACATTAATTACTATCTTTGTTGAACTACTACATGAACAATTTTAGACATTTTTCATTTTCTATATTTTTTTAGTGCTGAACTTCTCATTTATCACCTTTAAAATTGTAGGATTATTTAAAACCAAAATACAAGGTAATCAATGATAGTTGAAGCCATATGTTAGCTAATGCAATTGTTTTTTTTCTCTGTTGGCACATTATACCTGCTGTCTACCAGGGGTCCAGTTATCATAACATCGCTATCCAGTGAATACTTCACAACACGAGTATGTTTTTATAGCCTCTCAAAAATCTTTTTTAAAGAGTTTTTTTAAAGAATTTAAAATCTCATGTACAAATTCTGTTAGAATATAATAAACTACAACCAGGAGGAAAGCTAATATTTATCTACTGTCGTTTAAAGGATGCTTAATAGTGCTGTGAAATTATAATACAAAACGATACTAATTGACTATTTAAAAAAGGAACCATGAGTGGTCAAAAATGTATTCCAAAAAAAAATATTATTATTATTTTATTATACCAAATTAAACTTTAAATAGAGGTTTTTTTATTCCTTGTTTCGCGTTCTTAATTTTTAAGATTATCGGAGGAGGGCAGAATAAAAATTAAATTTTGTTTTCTTATTTAGCAAGTATTTAGTTAGTTTTGACAAAATCATACAGATGGAGGAGAAAATAAAAATTAAACTTTATTGGTGAATGTAAAATAGGATGGTTAAATGCTTCAAATTTATATAATTAGGAAGAAATATGCATATCTTATCTTTGGAGGTTTCAAGGCAGCGGAGGGTGTAATAAAAGTAAAGAAAAACTTTTATTTTTGTCTGAAATTTCCACTTTTTTGTGGCGGTGGGTGCATTAATCGGCCAAAAATAGAATTGTATTTTTATTCGAAATCATCAATATTTGCAGTCGGCGGGTTCGCTAAAGAAGGTATGAAAAAAGTCTCGCCTTAAATTACTACAGTATTAGTTATTATAGAAGAAGGAATTGTGCTATTTCTTTGAGTATTAATGATAATGTAATATTCCAATACTTGTATGAAGAGCTCATGTTTAACATAAAGAAATTGTTAAGGCACAACAAGGGGCTCATTCCTTGACATTACACCTGTTCCATTCCAGGGTCATTGTATTTTACACACCTTTCTCTGTTCAGCCATGTTTTAACATTACATTGTATTCTGTTTGTTCTTAATGGGTTTCTATTCTTCTTATACATACTTGCTCCCTTGCCCAGTAAATGTTAGCTGATGTATTTCTTAAGATCACAACCTAAGTTCTGTATTGCTTGAAAATTGATAAATAAAGCACACTTTTTTTATAAGAACACATTTTATAAGAACACTGAGGTTGAAATTACTTAAAAATTAAGAACAGAATAACAAAATTGAAGCTGAGGTAAAATGTCAAATGAGATTTTTATTTTTTTTAAATGCTAAACCTCGCAAACCCCATCCAAACCCTGTGATAATGATTGAATCACATAGTATAGGACTCAACTTGGTATCTCAAAAAAAAAAAAATCATAATTTTATGTTCGTCACATCCTATTTTTGGGGTAAAAAGTCCATTTTTTGTATACACTTTTTTTTTTATAAGAACCAGTAAAATTTTGCTCAGGCTCAGTGTTCTTATTTTTTGGCCGATTTCAGGCTCAAAATGTTCTTATTTTGTTCTTATGTTACACACTTTTCAAACATAACAAATTATTATTGTACAGCAGTATCACTGTACTGGAATATAGGTAGGTAAAAAGTGGTCCTAGAAAAAATGGTCCCTGAAAAAAGACCCCTAAAAAAATGGCCAGAGAAAAAATGGCCCCAAATGACAGGTTGCACACTTACTGTACTGCATTATAGAGGGTATTACTTACCTACTGCACACAAGGTAGATCTAATTTTTTGTTGTTTTTTTACTTCAGCCTCAATTTGTTCTTATATTGTTCTTAATTTTAAAGCAATTTCAGCCTCAGTGTTCTTATATGTGTTGTTATAAAAAAAAAAAAAGTGGAAAAAATTGCTAAACCCTGCAAACCCCCCAAAACACAGTGCAAACCCCATCCAAACACTGTGATAGTGATTGAATCATGTAGTATAGGACTCACTTGGTATCTAAATAAAAAAAATTATAATGTTCCGTTCGTAACAACCTACTTTTTGGGTAAAAATGCCAAACAGTAACTGTTTCATCGATGATAAACCAAGTACAATGGATGTAAATTTGCTAATTGTTATATAATTTAACAGTTTTTATAGTCTTGAGTCATAGATTTTTGAGAAAATATATTTTGCATAATATTTAGCCTAAGGTTAAAAGCTGATGTGCGGACAATAATAACAACCACATTTATAGCATTCCAAGTTGTGTTTCCGTTTAAGAGATACTGTTTCTTTTAAAACGTGTGATGTAGAGGTTGAATGTTAGAGAAACAGCTGAATTGTACATTCTCTCATAGTAAATATAGTAGTAAAATCCAGATCATGTCTGATAATGTAGCTAAGATTGATCATAAAATTCACCCAAGGTCTATGATGGTTATTTAGAGTAACTCTCTCCCATCATAAATTTTACTTTGGAATTCCTTATCACCTTTGTGGTGTTACTTGGGCCTAGACCGCTTTTTGTTCTTTTATTTTGCATTCAGTTGGATTGAAATTCCAGAAGAAATTAATTATTGATAACGCAGAATAGATCAGAGCTGAGTTGTCCGCAAATATTTCTCTGTACACAAGAAATGCAAGCAAAATAAAATATGCTGTGATTCTCTGTGTGTAGTATAACTAACTATGAATTAGTTGTCACCATACATTGTATTTGTAATTTGTATACATTGTTATTGTTTAGTATTTCATGTTTTTAATCTTGATAATCATCATTATCAACTGTTTATGTGTGTTTATCTTTAATAATCAGTTGGTATGCTAATGGTTTATTACGTTAATAGTTTTTATTTAGCATTGAAACTTAAGCTTTAAAAGTACTTTAATATATTTTTTAGGAGGATGTTGCTTGTGTTCTAATGTCTAGTGGGCAAATGTGTTTGTTTTGGTAGTGCTCACCTGAAGTTCAGATTTATTGTCCAAACTAGTTGCTTTGGTTAAAATATAATTGTTCATTTGTTGAATTTTAGTCATTAAAATAATAAATTGTATAAATGATGACTATTTAAGTGCCGGTGATTTGACAAATGTATTTTCTTGAAAAGGGCCAAATAAATACCATCATAAACATCACATACTGTATTTATAATTATTCACTTTTAAATTTTGAATTCAGATGAATAATTTAATATTAATAATATAACCACCTGTCCAAACAACGTATAGTTGTCCAGATAAACAACTCCTTTCTTACTGTATATCTGAATATTTTAACAAAATCATTCAATCATCAAAGGTTAATAAACTAGGTGAAAGGGTTACTTAACAACATTGACTATTCCATTATTGCGAAAGGGATGTAGTAAAATACATTTTTTCTCATTTTTAATTGTATCCCAACTTCTAATTACAATTTTCATAATTATTTTCTGTAGACTATAGTGGTTCAATATTTTTATTGGAAATGGAATGATTTAATGGAAATCTTCAAGGTTTGTTTCGTATACGTCAACCTTAGGCCTTCCATGGTTTCAGGTTTAATAGTTTTCAAATGCAAATTGATATCAAATGAAAAATATTGGCAAAATAAAAGTAGAAATTTAAAATCTCTCTTCTTTTCCTTCTTGTTTTTAACCTTTTTTTCCTTTTCATCATTACTGTTTGTCCTTGTACACTTTTAATCAGGGGCTTAGCCAGAAAAATGGCCTATGCTTTGGAAGAATAAGATTAATGTTCATTATCAACTGGAGAATTAAGAAATGTTGCTTCTGTTTATTGATGATGCGATTAAAGACTGGATATTCCCTTATGTGGCATCATTAAGCAAATATTAATTATCCTTGTGCTATGATTGTCGCAGATATCAAACATTCATTATATCCAAGTGTCGGGAAAAAATAGTCCTAAAGTAAAATAGGAATGTGTTAAGCTTTAGTGACTCATGATTTTCTATATTTAGAAAATTTCATATTTTTTTTATTATTTTATTTTATTTATTTTTTATGTTTGTTTTTTATGTTTGTTTTTTATGTTTTTATGTTTGTTTTTTTATGTTTAGTTGGTTCGATCATTAATTTGTTCATTTATTTATTTATTTTCATTTGTTAAAAAAAACCTTAGAAGTACTTTTGACATTAAGGCCTGGTTCTCACGAGAGCCCTAGTATCCGGATTGGGAGCTAACCGTTAGTGCTTGCGTGAGAACGCCCGATTGGTTAGCGCTAACCATTAGCGGTATCTGGATACGCTAACGGTTAGCGGTAATTGGATACGCTAACGCTTAGCAAGCGCTATCGATTAGTAAGTTGAGGGCGTTTCTATCATCAACCAATCACACGTACGCGTTTAAAATTTCCAATTTTTAAATGGCCAGTGATTCGATCATCATATTGTTGGTATCCAGATTTTCTCGCATGGACGCACGGCAGCTAACGGTTAGCAGGATCCGGATCCTGCTAACCGTTAGCTGCCGTGTGAGAACATAGCCTCAGTAAAACTGTAAGGCTGAAACATCCTACTGTAAGCTTTGTCCATCCACACTATCAGATTTTATGTAACAAATTTATTTTTGATGTGTCCATATATGGGCATGATGATGTAATTTTACAAGGTACAGAATGTTAAATTCTATAAAAACCGGTGATTATCACAGTGATTATTATGAGAGCTTATGTTACATATGAAAGATCAAATTGTATTTTGTTTTATCCCCTAGATGACCTAACAATCTGTCGCTAACAGTTGGACTTGTGCATCCCCCTCTCCAGACCAATATGGATTCGGACACAACTATCCAGTCCGAGAAAAGCAACTACTCACGTAGGAATCGCGGTCGTCACAGGAACCATGACACCGATCGTGATGATGATAGTGATTATCATGGGAGACGAGGACGACGGTCACGTAATCATGAAAACTCAGACTATGAATCGTCGAGGAAAAGTAGGAGTATGAATAAAAGTGACCGTTCAGTGACCATCCAAACACCACCAAGGTCAGAGGGCGATGACCGAGAAGAGGTGCAGTATACAATGAAATTTTATTCTAGTATAGTATAATGATATAGTACTAAGGTGGAGTGGCCAAGCGGTAAGGCAGGGGCGTCGCTAACTACAGGCTTAACATTGGCGCTGGTTCCAGCTGCTCCTCACCCAGGGTTCAGTTGGTAAAACCAAGTCTTCTCTGATAAGGACTTAAAATGGCGGTCCAGTATATACATCTGGCTTGCGTGCACTTTAAAGAACCCATTGCATCTTTCGGAATAGTGGGGGGAGGGGGGTCACCCTGATGTTATGGTTCATTTCAACCACTTGTCGCTGTAGAATGATGAGAACATGTACAGTAGCTACTATAAGCGGCTCTAGATAGTCACAGACTACGCCTATATACAATTCAGCACAATGACGCTGTGAGTTATGTATTATTCTCCTACCTTTACCTTTACATACCAACAAGCCTGTCATTAATATTTAAACAAATGGTTTAAAATGTGATAGAGGATATCTTCATTTTCAACAGTTAAAGATGGATGAATGGGCAAAACACTCTTCCATGTACGTTTACAACTGCTTCTTACAATATTTCTGGTTAAATTCAATTTGGATACGAGGACGTCTGATTTTGGTTAGGCGAGACTTTTTTTATTCCTTGTTTTGCATACTTAGTTTTTTAAAGATTATCGGAGGAGGGCGGAATGAAAATAAAACTAAAATTTTGTTTTCTTATTTAGCAAATAATTTTGCCAAAATCATCCAGATGGAGGAGAAAATAAAAATAAAATTTTATTGGTGAATGTAAAATAGAATGTTTAAATGCTTCAAATTTATATAATTATGAAGAAATATACATCTTATCTTTAGAGATTTCAAGGCAGTGGAGGGCGTAATAAAAATTTTAAAAATACTTTTATTTTTTTCTGAAATTTCCACTTTATCGTACGGCGGGTGCGCTAATTGGCCAAAAATAAAATTTTATTTTTATTTGAAATCATTAATATTTGCAGTTAGCGGGTTCGCTAAACAAGGTATAAAAAGTGTCTTGCCTTATGAAACAAATATTTACTGTACAACTGACGTAATTTGTCTGGTAATTACATAGCAGAGTTTTGCTATTAGTGGTATGTGCTCTTTTTACGTTGGATGCATTAAACAGATTTTTACTCAATGTTCCAACATTGTCATCCTCTAATGGTACCCATAATATACCTTTAAATGAAGCGATATAAACTACAGTGATGTAAATAATGTAATTTGCCTATGGAATTTTAAATTCACTAGCCTTGAACATATGGTATGAGTCAGCTAATGACTTCAGAATAAACACATTGTTGATACCGTGTTAATAAGATATTTGTGAGATTTAATACAAAATAATGATATGATTATATATGATTTTTATAACAGAACTCACAATTTCTAACTTTCAAAATTTGATGTGCTTGAATGATTGTAAACAGATGTTCTATTAATTCTCTTCCTAAAAAATTGCAGATTTGAAAAAGAAAAGAAAAACAAGAGAAAATATGTCTTTAAAGATTGTTGTGTGATGAAGTTGAGGGTGATGGTGATCATGATGATCGAGATCGTAAGGTTGCCACACAATGATCATACAGTGACTCATTGTTGTTATTGGTCATAATGTTTGATTGGAAACAATGTGGATTGGCAATTAGATAAATATAGATAGATTCGATGAGTCATACGCTAATATTGCGAAGACGGCACAATTTGCGGTTGTTGCCATGGAGAGTTAATTCCCTTAGAAACAACAGTATTGATTCGATACATAGTGCCTACAGTATTGTTAAATATTAGTTATTAATGTTATGGTTATTATAATAATTACATTATAAATACTACCAACATGAGTTAAAAAATCTTGCATGAATTATGTTTATCAGAAATGTAATGATTTATAAATATTTATATATTAGTAAATCTTTTTTTTCCCCATTTTTTTTAGGTCATTGAAGTTCAGATTTTACCACAGGATGATAATTGGGGTGATAATACAACTGCCATCACTGGGACCTCTGACCGTTCCTCTGACGATGACCTCACACGCATTGCCAAAGGCATGGAAGACAGCATAGGCTTTGACTGCAATCGTTACTTTGGATACTTAATCGCCAGTTTATTGGGAATATTTGCATTCCTGTCACCAATCGCATTTGTTGTGATACCGCAGATTATGTGGAAAGATCAACTTCAATCATGTAATACATCATGCGAAGGCCTCTTCATTAGCATGTCGTTTAAGTTGCTCATACTAGCCATTGGAAGCTGGGCGCTGTTCTTTCGCAAACCAAAGTCCACTTTACCACGTATCTTTGTGTTCCGTATGACAGTAATGGGTCTCATATTTATATTTCTCATCACCTATTGGTTGTTTTACAGTGTACGGATTATAAACAACAAAGATGATGATTATTATGGCATTGTTCTGTACGCCGTCTCATTAGTTGATGCTCTAGTTTTCATACATTATGTCGCAGTGATTTTACTTGAACTGCGACAACTTCAAACTCTGTACACGCTTAAAGTTGTACGTTCTCCAGACGGTGTCAGTAAATTTTATTCCATCGGACAATTGAGCATCCAGCGAGCTGCTGCTTGGATTCTAGAACAGTATTACCGAGATTTTGGAATATACAATCCCCACCTTCTGCGTGTTCCAACCTCACGCATCGCAAAACGCCTTTCCAATTTTAAGTTTTACGATGTTGACGGTCCTGGTAATAACACAACAGAACGATCACGTGCTATTATGGCAGCGTCAGCGCACCAACGAGATGCTCGCCGTAACGAACGGTTTTACGAAGAAGAAGATTATGTACGTCGGGTTAAAAAGCGGCGTGCACGGCTGGAAGTTGCCGCTGAGGAAGCATTCATGCATATCAAACGTCTACACCAAGACAATGGTCATCATCAAATAATGAATCCAACCGAAGCAGCTCAGTCGATCTTCCCTTCATTGGCACGTGCTTTGCAAAAATACCTGCGTGTCACACGGCAACAGCCAAAGTGGTCTGTGGAGAAGATCATAGAACATTTGGCAACTTGTATTAGTTACAATTTGTCGTCAAAAGCGTTTCTAGAAGCATTTCTTCAGCCAGGTCCGTGTATTATTGAAGCAAAACGTCATGAAGCGAAATCGGAAACGTGGGAGCTTTTGTGTGATACTGTTGTCTCACGTCCTCTCAGATCAGATCACACATTCCAGTTGCGACAAGGCGAGGTCATGTTACAAGTCTTTGTGATGAAAACTCCGCATTTTAGAATGTTGGAAGAGGCATACGATTATAAGGACAATAAATTCACATTGCGCTTACAATCGGAGACCTCGGTTTAATCAAGTATTAATAAATTCAGAATTTATTGTTTATTTAAACATTACTGATGTTTGCTGCAGATATTTTGTCAATTGTTAATAAATGTAATTCAAATTTGAAATCATTATTCTATTGTTTTTAAATTAGAAAATATTGGTAGATTTATAACATACAAAATCTGCAAAAATGTAAGAAAATTCAACTTTGTAAATCTTGTAGAACTATGTAAAAACCATTTTGATAATAGATCATGCACTTGATTTTAAACTGTAAACAATTTTGGAGAAAAACAATTCTCACTATCAATTTTCATATCGATCAATAATTTTATCATTTTTTGATAATGTTAAAGTATAAGTTGTTGGTGTTTTAAATGGTAAGACTTCTGATCAATCAGGTTTGAATGTCTTTGATACAATAAATACAGAACTTTTAGATATCTGAAGTTATAATAAGATTATAGTTGAGATTGAAAAGTTTGTCTTAATTATAAATTAATTAAAATACAATGTTGGCTAATATACCCACCACTATTTTTGTATTTTTTAAAATTCATTAACAGACCTTATTCCATGTCAACTTAAATACAAAAAACTACAGTAATTGTTTGATGTGAGATCTTTGCCAGTTCCAAAAAAGAATAGAGAAAGGAATGGCTGTATATATTACGACTATATGCTGAATCTGACATATTATATTTTTCTCTTCATTATGAATTATTTACAATATTAAAAATGATTCCTTGAATAATAAAATTCTTTACCAGGTTTGCAATTGATTGCCCTGTTCCCTCCAAGATTTTAACTGAGTAACCATTTTTTTCAAACCACAGATAATACCCCTGGTGATATTATTTAAAGCGATCCTCACTCCCTTACCAAACCGAAGTCTTCCCCTTCCTCAATTTGAAGGTTATTATACCTTGTTTTATAAATCTATCACCCACCGATAAATATGATAAACTATTATTATTGTTATTATTATTGGTCTTTTAGCATATCCACCATTACAAAAATGGAAACCTATAGAGATATATCTTTATATCAGCATGACACCTCAAAATATTTTTCCCTCCTACAATATCATTTATTAGTCCGATTACTGAAGTGTTTCCATGACTACGTGGCATTGTTTATATGATTAGGTTTTGAGACCTGATGTGACAGCCTACATCTAACATGGCCATAGTATACAATATAAAGTTTTCTGTGACATTTTTATGTAATTTATACATGACTATGATGATGTCATGTCATTACACCAATATATAGGAAAATTACATGTATTTGTCACATAAAATTGGATAGTGTGAATGCAGCATAAATAAAATTTTATTTGACAAAAAATGTGACATGCCTAAATATGGTCATGATGACATCACATCATGACCATATATAGGCACATTGTGTCTATATATGGGCAAATCATATGTATGTCACATAAAATTTGATAGTGTTAATGCAGCTTAAATAATTTTCAAATTTTTATTTGACAAAAAAATGTATGACCAAATATAGTGAAGATGTGCCTATATATGGTCATGATATGATGTCATCATGACTATATTTAGGCATGTCACTATTTTTGTCAAATAAAATTGGATATTGTGGAAGGAGCACATATAGTAAATGCTCAAATAAGCGCCGCACCAGACGTAATTTTTTTCGTTAAGCGCCGCTCTTAAATAAGTGATGCAGCGCCGCTCTTAAATAAGTGATGCAGCGCCGCTCTTAAATAAGTTATGCAGCGGTTAATCGAGAGTATAAATGTTACCCTGTATGTAATGAAACAGGGTTTTAAATTCAATGTATGCAGTGTTAAAATGAAAAAATAACACAATGAAAACACAAGCATTTCCTTACAAATGTTTGTTTACGATGATAGGACCTATGATAGGCCTACTGAACTGCAGGAATACGTGATATATAGGTAACATGGGAATTCCACGCCAATATTTATTTTATAAGCGCCGCTCTCGATTAAGTGCTGCACTGAAGCCTCCAAAAAGTTTATAAGTGCCGCAGCGCTTATTCGGGCATTTACTGTAATCCTATTCTGAATAGAAAGATCAGTGATTGTATCATGGCCATAGAAATACTGTAGAGTAATAAACACAATAAAAACACAATCCTTTTAAAAGCCTTGCCAAAGCTTAAGTTATTTTAAGCACGAGATCCTCAGCAAAGGATTATTTTTACAGCAGTTGATAATCCTAAGAGGCCTTCATATTTTGTGTAAAAAAAAAAAAAAAAGAACCTTGTTTTTGTTAAGTACCAGATTATTTAATGCATTTTTTTTTTCAAATTCAAATTCTGCCTTAAGAAAGTTCTGAGAGCTTGTTGTCTATAGTGATCTTTCATTATGCTTTAGTTTTTCACATAACATATTTTTCGTTGAAGACTGCATATAAGATGGATTATTAGTAAATTGGTGCCAACTATATGATTAAAATGTAGTGTTTTAATTGTGATGTAAAAGTTAAATTATTTGAAACCAAATTTAATAACGTGCATAGACTGCCTATATTATATTTTTCTTCAGTATTTTCTTGAATAAAAATATTCTTGATATCACAGTTAGAAGAGATTAATTCTAATATATAAGCATAGAATATCTAATTTTGAATCTCTTTTTGTCCAGTAAAAGTATGTCCATTGTTCTACAGTACAGTACCAAGATTACGTCCAAAATATACTTTCAATCATAAAGAGATGGATTTTGGTATATCTGAGTTTTTGGAAATGTTGTTTGTCGATCCAGTTTTACCTGATTAATGAATAAATTCAATTCAATTCAGCACCATACTAATGATTGAATTTGATGAAAATTTCATGTTACTCTTCATTACAACAACAAGAGCAATGTAAAATTAATTTTATTTTTCCAAAGATTTCTGTCGATCAATATATCTTTCATAAATTAAAAAGAGTTTAAAGCACAGAGCCATCATGTATAAATTATTGCTTTTTTTTTCCTCAATGAAATTCCTATAATACTATACAGCATATGTGGAGAGGAGTACATTTCTATCATCAGTATCATTTGTATTAAACCCAGTTTTTATGACGATAATTTTTTTTTGTTTGAAAGTGTTTGTACAAAGAGGAAAAACCCAAACGATGTATATAACTTTTTTTTTAGATGAAGAATATTATTATAGATGTGTTTTTGATGTATTTACTGAAATTATTGTATGTTCGATAAAAGGAGTTTGAGGTACAGAGCAAAAGAAAGCACATATACATATGCATGTATTGTAAAGCAGTGTAAAAATGAATAAGTAGATCCTGTTAATGTTAACCCTGTTGTTAATGTGGGTATGTACAGGTAGTTCACATTACCCACCCACCATTAACCATGGGTGTATACCAATTGACTGTTTAACCTTAGGAAATCCCAACGAGGGGGGCAGGGTGATGTTAAGATCAGAAAGAATGTTCCATTAACCATTGGAGAATTTTATTTTGACATTACCATCAGTATAACCATCTGTCTCTTGACCATTTGGGACCTCTTGTACCCATAAAGGGTTTAAACAAATTTAGCCAACAATAAGTATACTGTAACTAGGTATATTTTGATGTGGTCTAATTAGAGTAAATAAATGCACCATGCAAACACCAGATGGATAGGTGTATAGGAAAGTTCCTTCCTTGTTTTTTCTACCAAAATTGCATAATTTCTTACTAAAGACTGTATCCATCCCCTAAACACTCATCTCCCAATCTTTATCCTGGATCCATCTGATATATTCTAAATTTGCGGATGGCTATTACAAGAGGCAGGCAATGGGCGAAACTGTTACATCACAGTATATCTAATTTCTGATGTATTCTTAAAAGTCTTGTTCTTATCTATCATTATGTACATTCTATTATTTTATAGAAATTATAAATTTTCAACGAATTTGAAAAAGATAAATCAGTAAAAAAAACGTCAGATCTTCCATTTTGAGTTGAAGATGTAACATACGTCACACTGTTTTCATGTACAAATTCCTCTTACCAGTAGTTTAGGATAATTTCTGTTCTCTTGAGTAAGAAATTCCAGCTAATCTTCATTCTGTTGATTGCTATGTTGTACATTGAATCAATTAAATGTATATGTTCGTGTAGAAGAGAATTTATTGCTTCTTCGTGTTGGTTTATCAGTTTTATAGTTTGCAATCTTGTTTTATGTTGTTGGAGAAGCGCCCTCTACCGGAAATGATGGTGAAGTCTTCAATTAGAACTCTGCTATGTTCTCATCATCTAAGGTGTGATATAATGTTGTGCATGTGATTGGCGGTTACTTCTTTAGATTTCTCGTCTTTTAAATTGCATTGATCTTTTATTCTGGATCTGTTTTATTTTACAACATTTTGATTGGCTTCTCGATTTTCAACAAGTCCTGTACAGACACTTTACATAGGCCTATATTTAAAGTCTCGCATTCTTCGTCCAGTATTCAAGATACAATACAATACTACAATATAGGCTATTTTCAGACGACTTACGCTAACGTATCGTTAATCGAGTGGTGTGAACTTGGGCGCGGTCAAAGAGTATAAATAGAACAAGAGAGCCAACAACGCTCATTGGGAGCGTAAAAAAACGATACGCTCTACGCAGATAGTGTAGGACGCCAACTAACGCTTGTATATGTTTTATTACCCAGTACTGCACCGCGCACTGTAGGTTTGTCTGTTTATCTGTTCTCCACAAGATACTGTGCTTTTGTTTTCTGCCAAAGATCTTATAAACACAAGATAGCGTTCTCCGGGATTTACGCGT
>NW_022720123.1:54549-128116 GCF_011630105.1 Anneissia japonica | reverse complement strand
TGGCGTACGGTAATCCAGCAACAGACCCCAGATTAGCGTACGCCACGCACTGATTTACGACAGTCACGCATTAGTGATTTTAAACTCAGCCAGGATTTGACCAATCAAAGTAAGCCTATATGTAAACAGAAAATAAAATACGCGAATTACGAATACGAATATTTCGCGTGAATATTTAGCTAGCGTTCGTTAATCGCCCAGTCTGGACATCTCGCTAGTTACGCCATGGATTAACGTACGCCCGGCGTTAGATACGCCTGGCGTATCTCCCAGGTCTGAACGTAGTTGAATATTCAATGATGTTTAGAATCCACGATATAGTTAAAATATAACTAGATTAGTCCAATAGTAAATATAAAGCTAGATGTCAATCTTCGATAAGAAACTCAAATGTAGATTTATCAATTATTGCGTGAATAATTGCAATAAAAACATACCTAGTGATCACTGGGGAAAACAGTAAAACAAAATGGATCGCCGTGTTGTAGAAAGTCCTTAATCTCTTGCGTCCAGCTGCAGACAATAAACTCATGATGTAAACGAAAATAAACAGGCTGTTAATATTCAATTAGCAGTGCGATCGCATTAAAGAATGATCGTCATATCTTGAAACAAGTTTGTGGCTTGATAGCCGAGCTTGGCAAAGAGCCACAGCTCTTCGAAGTTGCCTGTGTAGCGATTGTATTGACCCAATCTTGATTCAACTGACCAATTAGCGTCGCCAAAGGTGTCGGCATTGGCTTGTAGCGATTTTTATGAAATCCAAACCTTAAGCTTGGTTTCCATACAATCGCTACGCGCTATCGCCGATAGCTTTCGGTGAAGTTGATTGGTCGGTCGAATCGGGGAGCCTTCACGATTGTATCGGGGTCTGATAAGCCATACAACTATTGTACTGAAAACGCTGTAGGGACAGTGTAACGATTGTATAGAAACCAAGCTTTAGATTACTAATTTATAATCAAAATGAGCAAACAGGTTCTCAACTTTTAATGGGACATATCGAAACCATGTCGGAAAAATACAGCTTACTACAACAATGCTAATTGATAATACAGTACCAGTCAAATATAAGAAACGGATTATTTTAAGCCTGGTTTCCTGTAAATCCCGCTGTTACTACAGTGTTTTCAGTGCAATAATTGTACTGCATAGTAGTCGCCGATGCAATCGGGAAGGCTCCCCGATTCGACCGACCAATCAGCCTGGTTTTCTTAAAATCGCTACACTGTCACTACGGTGTTCTTAGTGAATTTGTTGTACTGCAGTGTTGTCTCGATCGGCCCAACTTTCGCCCCCCCCCCCCTTGGACATCTCTGGATCCGCCCCTGGTCTCCGAGGCAATCGGAAAGGCTCCCCGATTCTCGACCGACCAATCGATAGTTGTCGATGTTTCTGTAGCGATTGTTTGGAAACCAAGCTTCAAACTGAAACTGAAAGCTCAAGGATCGTTTTTTGTGGGCGATAGCGTTACGCATGCATTGTATAAAACTAAGCTTTATCTGTCTGTTATGGGAATGGAAATTTGTTCTCATCTATTACTTCGCAACAAAAAGCTAAATTTACACTTACTAAGTGAAGCTCGGTTTCCATAGAATCGCTCACCTAGTATCGGCAACAGTCGCCGACAGTTGTCGGGAAGTTGGACCTGGTTTTCAACTGTGCCGATTGTGTTGCAGACGAATTTGGGTGCATTTCTGTCGCCGATGGGGTGAGCGGTTTTATGAAAACCGAGCTATATACAAATGAATTCAATTTTACCATTAATTTTATAAAAGGGATTAAAAAAATATTTTTATTGATATTATACCAAAGGTAGAGTCATTAATGTTGGCGCAAAACGCGTGTAGCACGTGATAAATTTTATTTACTGAGATACAGTAATTAATGATTTCAAGTGCTTTAAAGTTGCGGCATTCCGTTAAGTAAAGCTTGGTTTTCATACAATCGCTACACAACGTTCTTACTGCAATTCTTCCACTGCGTAGCTGTCCCCGCGACGCAATCGGGAACGCACGATGATTCAACTGACCACTGCTGCCAAAGGAGTCGGTGATAGCGATGTTTATGGAAACCGAGCTTTAGATACATATTCGATTAACTTTAATAATAATAATAATAATAATAATAATAATAATAATAATAATAATAATAATAATAATAATAATAGTAATAGTAATAGTAATAGTAATGATAATGATAATGATAATGATAATAATGATAATAATAATAATAATAATAATAATAATAATAATAATAATAATAATAATAATAATAATAATAAAACATGTTGATGTCAATAACAGTTATATGCAAAATTCTTGGACTTTCAACATGACTTATCAATTTATTACAAAAACAAATGTTTAAAACATAAATTGTGCCTACTAAAATATTTCAATTTCCTCTTCCTTGATTTTCTTCCTAAATACTTTCCAATTTCCAAACCTCACCCATTAGCACTCTTCCCTGTAGTATTATCATGTAGCGGTAGATCACACAAGTAAACAAGGCTAGTGGTTTCTTGTCGGACCTGATAGATTAATGAAAAGTAGATCATGTTTTTAAATTATTGTTTTCTTTCTCATCATCAATAAATCATCATAAATTCTGACCAGTACAAAGAAATTGACAAGCGCCTAGTGCCATTTTTAAGCCAAGGGATTCCAAAATATTTGAGAAAGAAAGAAAAGAGATGAAAAGATGACAAATTTTGAAAGTATATAAATAAAAACCTCAACAATGCATTACACTACTCATTTTAGTTATTCGGCCTACTAACACATGCAATGTCGCCCTCTTTTGTCATTCGTTGACGTCGTACGGCCGTACCCCGAAGGGTAATAAAATTTATCATAGCGCCCTCTTTAAAACTAACTTCTTTAAAAATTGATCTATAAATAGCGTTTCGTTGTCACCACAATGGAGTAATTACAAATCCGTTTGCGAGGTTACACAAGGAGCAACAACGTGCAAACAACAATGCATGTGTTTGATTTATAGCTTTTTCAATCGATCCAGTTGTAAATTAAGTGCTGCAAAAAACAGTTTTATGCCACTAAGTTGCGAGACGAGAAAGACATAGGGATGTTTTTCCATGATTGGCGTAAGTCCACACCACAGATATTGGACCAAGAACATGGGGGCGGGGGATTTTGACTCGCAAAACCACAATTCTCACAAAGAGTGAATTTTGAAACAAAAAAATTTGCAAATAAGGTGATTTTTAACTACTTGACTGTGATTTTTTTTAGGGGCGACTGGGTGGGGGCGAGTAATTTTTGGAGGGGCGTGCACCCCCTTAGATACGCAGCTGGGTGATAACAACTTTCCAAAGACCAATTCTTAACAAAACTCATTTTGCATATCGTCGATTTGTCTGGTGCTGCGCACAATCATTCAAATTGATCAATTATCATATAATTAAAAATTACTCAAAATAAGTTTGCTTGTACCGATATGCAGGCATATGAACATCACAAGAGCTATTGATGAAATTTTCCATATTCTCATTAAGTCACGTACCAAGTTTCGGCAAAATTAAATATAAATGAAATTAATAGAATAATTTAATCGTCTTTTTTAATTAATTAAAGTAAGTTATGCTCAACAACTTCTTCCTCATATTCAATTGAAGCAACATGGTGAATTGAATAGATGTGTTTGAGTGGGCGTTATTTATTATGTTTACAAAGGGAACCATAAGTACACCAGACTCTCTTATCTTGTTATCTTATCAAATTGGTCCGTGCTGTATTCGCTTTTCATCTTCGCAAAGAAAATTATTAAATATATACATCACGCGGAAACGCTAGCGTGATTCATTTTGAAAATTTTGTTATAATAATTTTACAACTACGTCTGTTGTAAGTAGTATGACAAATATGATAAACTATCTCTGATAAATCGTCTATGAATACTTATGACATGAATGTGGAGCACCATGTATGGAATAGGCTACCATAAAGTATTTATGTACAGAGTCAAAACCAAATTAACACTGCAGTCTCGTCCTATTGCAGGGTCAAATCAATCTTTGAACCTATATTAGGCCTACAGGATTTTCGCAACACCCGGATTTTGAATGAGTCCAGAGATAGCATAATGAAGCCATAGTGATAATGACGTCACTACGACTGCTTCGTTTAATGAATGATTAATTAGCAGTCTTTCAACCCAACTTCCTAAGTGCGAACGAACAGCAGCGAATTCAAGCGAGCGGTAAAAGAAAACAGTTTTCGAAGTTGGAAATCAGAAGTTTCGTTTCGTTTTCGTATGAACTGGAGCGTAAATAGAAGATCTGAGATTTTACGATATGTGAATGGATTTTAAATAAGTTATGTGTATGGATTCTGAAACCTTTATATAGGCCCTAGTCTAAAAAGTACTTTTGAAGAAGGTTTGTTGTGATGAAATGAGGCCATCGTTACAGCCAGAGCCTGGAAGGTTCATTAGGCCTAAGCACTCACCGCTTCGTATTCTGCCAATGCATTTAAACCTGTTTCATAGTTTGAGTATATTTCTACTGTTTTTATTATTAACTGTAAATAGTGTAAAAGGTAAGTGTAATATTGTTCATATTGGCAATGTTTAATTATGAAAAATGAGGGTGGTAAACATATTTTGACAACCTTGTTTTTGTCTGATATTTTGAACATGGCGGCGCCCATTGCCTGGACACACGACGCTTTCAATCTGATTCTGACCACAGTGTGTGCCTAGGCCTAGCCTTGGCTACAGAAACCATTAATATTCCTTGTTTGAATGCTGTTTTCTTTCAGATTGTTTATTTTCAGATTGTCTATTCTAAAGGTTAAGCTTAGGCCCTAGGGCCTGTCCCTAGACTAGGCCCTCCTGCCCTTACCTTGTCCATCCAAGTTTACAATTCACAAATATATGAGGCCTATAACTTATATCATGACAGGGAGTTGTTATAGTGACAGGGAGGGAATTTCTCCCTTCCCCATTTGACAGGCGGCGATCCCCCATCATGTCTGTACCACAACAAGGTCGTCTGACCAAAAATAATAATTTGCTTATTTGCAATAAAAGAATATTCATCAATCAGCACATCCGTTGTTTAGCATGTACTTTAGCCTACAGAAGGTACATACCATAGGTTTAATGTTGTTCGTAAAATGAAATTTCAATTGGTGAACTTGTTACAGTATGTCAAAAGCATGTTAATTAATAATATAATTTATTAAATTTGGTATCTGATTTAGACCCCTTAATAATGGTTTTAAAGTCTGTTAACTTGCATGTTTTTCAAGTATAAATAAGGAATGAATGTATGAAAGAACAGATGAATAAAATCTGAATGTAAATTTTTTTTTCTTGGCTTTACTAGGCCTACATACGTGCATTGGTAAAAGGAATAAAAATATTATGATTACGAGAAACAATGCTTTATAATATGACCCTGGAGTAACGAAGAACCTAAATTAATTATTAATTCATCTGAAGCATATTAGATATACCACCCAATACAAATAATTACAATGCTGGCTAAAATTTTGATCAATACTGAATCTGTTGTAGTCTGGTAGGTAGGCGCGTTATCATGAATGTTCCATTTTCCTGATCTGCCTTTCGTGTGCCAATGTGTGCCATTACACCACTAGACATCCCCTTGATAAAATAGTGCAATAAAACCTTTTTGAAGGACAGAGCCTAATAAACCTAATGTCACTGGTCATCTAAAAATGTATACAAAATATTAGACTAGTTGTACATTTTATATCTCAGCGCCCAGGTCCATGGAAAGTGGGTGTCCTATACGCCGCATCTAGCACTTTAAAACAAAGTTTTGATAAAAAACTAATACAGTAGTAAACTGTTCACAAAGGGTGGTTCAGCTGAACCACAAACCCTCCTCCTCCCACGCTGGTTACAGGCCTGGCGCCCTCATCGTCCTAATTCCAGAGTCACAGCAATAATAATAATTTCTTTTTGTTTTAGGTCAATGTGACTGTGTAACTGACTGTGTTGCCAGTTGTCCCGCTGGTTATTATTGGGACACAGATGCAGCAGCATGTCTTGTATGTCCACCCGGGTCATAGTAAGTAACAGCAATTTTATCGTTCATTGTTATTTATTATTTATGTAATTTATTTATTATTTATTTATTACAAATTTGTCCCAATATGTTAAAATGTATTGACCAGGGGTGTGGCTAGAGATTACATGGGCTAAAGCCCAACACATCAAACGGTCATCTCTAAATCCATGGCCAATAGCAATACAAAATACTGTACAATAAAATGTGTCTGATACCTTGGGTAGATTTACTGTACAATAGGCTTTAGAGTGGGGAGGGGGAGTCTATTATTTTAATGATAGTTAAAAAGAAGTAGGCCTGAGGAAAAATGAGTCTTTGGGAAAATTTCCTCTCATAAATGGGTATTGAGGTCCCCTGATTTTTGGGTGATATTTAAGGGTTTTCCTGTGACTGTTGTGTAATGACATTATTTTAAACTGCTAAAACATTTGCCTCAAAGCATTCTCAAAATTATTGTTATGTTGCACAAGACTAGATGAATGTACAAAGTAACTGTAGTGATGAATGTTTATTCAGACAAACAACAGCAGGAAGCCATGTACGTGATCAGTGTCTACCCACTGCCCTCGATCAACATGCGTGCAATCGACATGCGCACAACTAAAGGGTATTGTATTTAGTATACTATTGAAGGCTCCCTAAGATGTAAACATGCAATGCAAGAGCTGGTTAGCCATTTACATTTAGTGAACCTTGCGCTGTACAGGCAGTCAAGACAACTCTTGTGCACAGAAAAATGCATTTCATTCAGGCCAAGCCTCTTAGATGCACTATAAAAAATATCATACATTGTAACTTCGCAAGTACCAGAGTTGTTTCATTTGAGGCATTCTGGAGGCATCCCTCCCCTTCCCCTCCCCTCTCCTTCCCCTGCCCTGCCCACCCCCTCAATTCACCATTGATGGTGTGTAAAGCATTGTATGAGACATGATAACGTACTAAGCCAATTTGAATCAAACCTAATCAATTTACCTGAATTCCTTTGTGTTGTAACATGGTTACCAATTACCTGGTATCACTGGAGTGAGAGCGTTTAATGTGATTAGAATTCTTATTTTTCTTGAGCTGTAAAAGATCTGCATTAATGGGATGTAATTAAATATGAAGGTCATATTTTGTTTATTCCATAATTTAATTTTTATAATTAATTGCACATTAAGTATTAAGCAATTATATTAATAGGTATAAAATTGGATAGTACAGTAGTAATAAATACATGCTGTGTTAGAGTTTTTGTTGTTTGTAATGTATTATCTTTGTTGCATGATGATGCTATTGTTATCATCACCACCATCTTCATTATCATCATCAATTATCATCAGTTTCATCATCATCATCGTCTCATAGTTGTCATCATCATCGTATTAATCATCATCATAATTATTATCATCATCATTGACTTTGCCATCATGAGCATTATTATTTGGTTACCTTTTAATTTATTATTATTTTATTAAGTTGTTATTGTTATTATTATTACAAAATATAAATTAATTTTGATAGTTCTTAACAACATTAATACCTATCTACAGACTAGACGAAATTCTTTCAACAATATAAATTGTAGTCATTTTGATTGTAAAGGAATTGCTGATAGAATTTAACAAGAAAGCATTTCCAACATGTGTTAATTTCTGTATACTCCTGGTATAAGTTCACTGTTTTTCCTATCCGTGACTGTATATTATCAGCATCCACTGCATGTGAAGTAGCCCAATTGTATATTGTAATATTGTTCATTGTCATTTGATAGTTCCTTATTGGATGCCTGTCAACACCTTAGATACGTCAATATCTCAACTTGATTTCAATATCTCAACTTGGTCGCAATTAGTTAAAGCTTTATTGTAATGGAAGCTGTATTTTAAGAACATTCCGTACAGTTGAAGTACAATGCATTGCAATTTTTTCTGATTATACCGATACCATAATTACATTTTTTATACTGCTATATCTATCTTATACATCATGAAGATTATTTAAAACAAATACTATAAAGGACATTTTTTAATATGCAAGACACTATGTGATGCTACTCTGGTTGTACTGCATGATCTCTACCTAACTGCTTCAGTTACAAAACAATGTAGTAAGAAAATAAATTTAATGTTCAGTAATGAATGCTTTATTTAGGAATAAAAAATTAAATAAATATGATAGGTTTTATTTTGTGGCAATTAAATTGTCCATATTTTTTTTTTTTCTAATGTAGGTCAGGTTAGTGAAGTGGGCATAGCATATATCCCTTGACCAATCTGTTGACTGACCATACCATTCTGTGTAGCTTAATTTATAAGCACTTATCGGGGAGGTGCACTGCACTTATTCAATCCACCATTCTATACTTTTCAGCCCTAGGGGCCTACTTTTAATGCTGCACGTTATTCATTTTCATTAAATATCTCAGAGAGCATTATTTCCAGACAAGAATACATTCTAGGCTTATAGATCTAGAAGGTCTATGTGATTGTCATGGAGTTTCCAACGGAAGGTCATGTGATAATGAAGAAGCCAATACCAATCGATAACTCCCCATTGTTTGCATTATTGTCCGTAAATACTTAAATCGCATAATGCTGAATATATTTTCTTGACCTTGTCTTAAGGTGTGCAGTCTTGGCACGCTTGTTAGCTTAATGAGGTAGCCGTATTATCTTGATGTTTATTCAGATCTTGTAGAATGACTTGTTTTCTTGATTTGAAAATGGTGAATAAATTTACTATTCATAAGTAAACTAAGTGCAAAAATAGTTACCTTCTTGCTTTAACAATAAAATTTGAAAAGATTAAGTCTGACCATGTAGGCATTACAACATGACAGAGGAAATAACATTAATGGCATTTAGTAATGCAACACTCTCGATACTTCAACAGGTATTGTAAGTAACTGTAGTATAAAAGAGAGAAAGGTAAGAGAATAACCCACTCACAGCGTCATTGTGCTGAATTGCGTATGGGTGTGGTCCGTGACTACCTAGCCGCCATGAAGAGGTGCTTAGTAGCTACATGTTCACGTCATTCCACAATGACAGGGACTGAAATGAACCGTAGTATCAGGAAACCCCATACTCTACCGAAAGATGCAGCGGGTTCTTTAAAGTTCACACAAACCAGATGTGTACACTGGACCACCATTTTAAGTCCTTTTCTGAGAAGACTTGGTTCTACCAACTGAATTCTGGGCAAAGAGCAGCTAGAGCCAGCGCCAATGTTAAAGCTGTAGTTAGCAGCGCCCCAGCCTTGCTGCTCGGCCACCCGACTAACTAAATGAGTAAAATCATTAAAAATTAAAATGCACTATTTCCATAAATTTCAAAGTTCTAATAATATATTTTTATGGTGAAATAGATAGGGATAATCATATGTTTTAGAGAAATATGATTGTAAAATTAAAATCTTCCCAAAATTGGGGTTAAATATTTTAAAGAATAGTATGTTCTTCTATTTTTTTTTTACATTGCATAGATAGACTTCATTCCCTCATCATATAAGAAACAATTAAATATATACAGTACTAAGTAGTAACCTCATTATTACTGCAAAAATATAAATAATGGCTACCAAAGATGTAGAGTACTTTCACTTGATGTGGTTGTTGTTTGTATCACCAAGTGGAAAAATTGAATTAATAACTCTCATCATACAAATGCTACACAGCACACATACTGTACAAATGAGCAAACAAGAATGAGGTTTTAGATTGTCTGCATTGATGTGCAATTTATTATCCATCGATTTTTCTTGAGAAAAATCATCTGCAACAAATTTTCAATGAAAGCGATGCAAGAAAGCAACTCCCTGGGAGAAGAAAGATTCAATTTGTTGGTTGTGTGGGGTTTTATTTGATTAGGAAAGCATTTTATGACTTTATAATAAATTGCCCAAGGACAATTGCTTAAAGGAGCTCTGTGGTTATTATTTTGTACTAGATAATGTCATCATAATGTCATCATACCTTGATGATAAATAGAGTAGACATTTTGAGCTGTAGTTTGGTAGATGAAACATTCACCTTCTACTACCAAATTCCTACATTCAAATCCGGTAACACATACCAGAATATTTCATCATGAATATGCTAGTGCCAAATTTGCATAGGTAAAAATGGTCCCTCTAAATATTTCCCCCTAAAGGCAAATACTGATAGCAAACAATAATCTGAGTAGATCAATATAAAATTCAGAATGAAGAATGGTTAATGAATCACTCTAATGATATTTATATTCATAAAAACCTAGTATTATGTCACATTTCTTTATTGACCTATTTTAAGATGCAGATAATGATTATATTGACCTGTAGGGTTGCAGCTATAGAAAACTAGGGGTTGGAGGTAGACATTTTTAGGGTGGACAAGTGATAACTTTGGTAAATTCTAGATAATATTTAATAAGAGTAGGGTTTAAGGATGGGCAAGGGTGTTAATAAAGGCGGGTGGAAGACATTGAAATTAAGCTTTAGACTGGGTGGAAAACTTCAAGTGCGGGTGGCCCTGCCCACCTACGCTCACCATATCTACATTCCTGCTCTGGTCATGGATACATAAGCGGCGATGCTCAATGTGGACTTCCTCTTCCAGAGGAGTATTCATATGATAGTAAAGTGCCGCTAATTTAGCCCCAGACTTTATTCATTCTAAAATCATTCACACCATACAAGGTATTCATTTGTAATTATTAAAGATGAAACATAGATAAAGTGCCTTGCCCAAGGAGACCATGCGAACAGCTTTGGATTTGAACGCATGATTACTTGGTTGAAAGTTGAGCTTTCTGCTAACAATTTAATATT
Source organism: Anneissia japonica (assembly GCF_011630105.1). NCBI lineage: Eukaryota > Metazoa > Echinodermata > Crinoidea > Comatulida > Comatulidae > Anneissia > Anneissia japonica. Next base: position 117,264 of record NW_022720123.1, on the reverse strand, counting down.
GGTCGGTATAGATTTTATTAAAGCCATTAACATACACATATTTTCATGTTAAATGCTTTGATCATCTTAGAAAAGCATACAGCATGCAAATGTCTTTAATCTTTATTATTATAATTAGAGACCAAAGCTGCTAAAGATCATGAAAACCCCAGTCCCAAAAGTGGTCTTTAATTGGAGGGAGACCTGTATAAGTGAAATAGGTATAGATAGTATGTTAATGATCAGCAGCATTGAGTTGGAAGGGTTACCGTAAATGATCGAATGAGCGCCGCTCTCGAATAAGCACTGCACCAAACTTTTTCGCTAAGCGCCACTCTCGAATTAGCGCACCATGGGGCTTAATCAAGAGTATTTTATTACCCTGTGTGTAATGAAAAACTTTGAGAAACAGGGTTTTAAATATAATATACAGTGTTAAACTGAATAAATAACACAATGAAGATAATAACACAAGCAGCCTTATAAACATTCATTTACGATGACATAGGAACTATGATAGGCCTACCGAACTACAGGGATACGTGAGATAGGTAACATGGGAACAGACATGGAAAGCGCAATGCCAATATTTTTTTTATAAGTGTTGCACTGAAGCCTCCATAAATTTTATAAGCGCTGTGGCGCTTATTTGAGCACTTACGGTATCCGTACAAGATAACGTATAACCTATGGTAGGCCTACCAAACTACAGGGATAGGTGAGATAGGTAACATGGAAAAAGGCATGGAAAGTGCAATGCCAATATTTCTTTATAAGCATCGCACTGAAGCCTCCATAAATTTTAAAAGCGCCGCAAGCATTTACTGTATCCATACACAAAATTAGGTCGACTTTATGATATATTACACCAACCTTATACATTGAATTTAAGGTACTAATACAGTATAACAAACATGGAAACCAGTAAATCAATTAAAACAGCAAATTTTCACCTGCTCTAGCAACAGTTCATTCCTTTGTCATGTATGATTATAATAATTTAGTGACAAAAGTATGTAAAATCCAACTGTGCAGTCTACAGGGACGTTTCCTTAATTAAGGACTACATAATTATGATTTTTTTATTTCACTTGGCATCTGTGCACTTGGCAGCCCGCACTTTAACCATTAATTAAGTCACTCTTTTAGATTTTGACATTTGTGTGCAAATATGTTTCCCAGTGAGTGCTTGATTATGTCATTATTTGATATTCAAACTTGGTTTGAAGTCCACTGATAACGATGTATTCTATTGTTAAAGGCATTCTATTATTAATCTTTGTTTACACTTTATTGAGCCTTGTTGCTAGGAGATTGTTGATACAGTTACTATAGTAACACTTCTGCAGTGTAGTGGAAAAACCAGACTTTATTGAAAGGACATCTGCAGTTATTATGACAATTGGCGATTTAAAAAAAAAAACACTTTTGTATCACAATAGCTGATATAGTGTAATTATATGCAATTCCAAAGAGAATGATCGTTTGGTGGATTTTGTTTTTAGTTACGTTTATAGATTTCTGAAAGCGTATTAATGTCTAAGCGGCGGAGAGACTCTAAAAATATAGGCTGTCATTAATGTAGTGTCATTCACTTCATTGGATTTAGACAACAAGTTTTGTTGTGCTGGCTGCTTCTCTAAATACCTTCATAATTACTCCATTATTATTGTTCACTAAGAACAATTTAAAGAGTGTTTAGTGAGCCAGATATAACATTACACTGTTAAAGTACTTGTAGCTAATAAGACAAACAACTTGTGTGAAATACTGTATGATTCTAAAAATAAAAATGTATCTTGCTCTCATATTATTTTGTTTCGGGCTTTGAAAAAGACATAAAAAAACAGAAGTACAATGATGAGATCACCACAAGAGTACTGTAGTAGTAGAACAGTATTTTGTTGGTAGATTCTTTATGATCACTGATAAAATAAAAGTTTGTAATTTTTCCACATTAAACAAGTGCAAACAAATTATAGCATGGATCTACAGTACAGTATGGTAAATATTTGGGGGGAGGTGGATTGTGCTGTAAAATTTTCTCCTGCTGTTTAATATTTTTTAACAGAAAAAGATATAAAATGACATACAAATATTAAATGTTACAATATTTCGTAACAGCATACGTCTAATATTTTTTAACATAAGAAGATAAAAATTGACATATAAATACTAAAAAATTGTATTGTTCTTTTTTTGTGTTCGGGACAGTGCATAGTAAAAAATGTATAGTCACTGACCAACTGAAAAGAAAAAATGTGAAGATCTCTGATAGCATCCAAAATCTGTTTAGCCTAAACAAACATCATATAACTGTTTTGTAATACTACTATGGACCTAATAATAATTCTATAAAGAAGTATGCTTTGCCTATTCAAGTGTTCCTGTTTGCCCAGTGTCTGTTCTATTTCACTGTTTATTGTTAAAGATTCAGAGTGTACCGTGGTTGCTAGCTTACACTCTTTAGTTCTTTTGAATTGGTGGATCATGGGTAAACTAGAATTCACAGAAGGTGTTTGATATGCTGGTTAGGTAGGCTGTAAAATGATACACAAACAACTACAATAGGAAATGTTTGTGTGAGTCGAGATGCTTTGTTATGAAATGTCTTAAATTAAATACATGCCTTATCAGCAAGAGATGGCAGGCTCAATTCCCGCCAGGTGTATTTTTTAAAACTATTGATAAGGAACTTTTTCGTTGATAGGTTATGCTCAAACTATCTTTACGTCATTTTACATTTATTTTTGTTTCTTCCATTATTTGATTGTACCACAGTTCTATGATGATTATATGTTACTTCTAGATGTCCAGCTTACCTCTGCCCCAATTTCTGTGGGTGTATATCAGTTGTTTAAAGAGGTGTCAGGGTTGGATTGTATCTAATATACCAAGGGCCCCATTGGCGTATGGTATGACACTCGGAGAAATCGGATTTTCTTTTTTTCCCCTTTTTTTTTTCCAGTTACATCTGCTCACTTGTTCTGCGCATAGAGACTCTTGTGTTTTGCGCAATATAAATGAATAACATTTAACCTTTAATCGTGGGCTCAATTCTTGCCAGAACTTTTTCAAACAATTAAAGGAAGTTTTTCGTTGATAGACTATGCCCGAAAGGATCTTTACAACATTGTTCCCTAATATCCAAACACTGCAACTGCCATTATTTTTTATTATACTACCTTGCTTCACAGCAATATTGATTCCAATGACAGTATTATGTCTTTCAATTCCAGAATACTACTGTAAGAAGAGTGCTATACTGTATTTAATAATGATTCATTATTTTTTCAAATCGTTTGTGTTTTTCAGCTGCGAGGGAGGCAGTGCTGCACGAGTTCCGTGCCCGACTGGAACCTATAACCCACTATCACAACAAGATGATGAAGCAGCCTGTAAGGTAAATGTAACGAGAGGAGAACATTCTGAAATCAATTACCAGAAGATGAGCCAATCACTAATAATCTGAATAATAAAAGCCACAGCATTTATGTGAATTATGCTAATTACAGGACCACATTATGGCATAGGCTAGAAATGTACTTAAATGAAAACAAAGGAACCACAAAAATATTTAAAAAAATTTAATTATTTTTACGTAAATAAATGTATAAATATTTAAAAACTGACTGGTATTACTCCATCCATGAATTTCCATGGCAGAGGTTTTGTCAAACTCAATGAAAAAGACGATGAGATGTTAACGACTTGATTGACTTAGAACAAAAATTTTATTCAAAACATGAATATTTCAACCCGTCCTCGTGTCTTCTTCAGCATGTGTGACAAACAAAATAAAAGTTGGCTATTACAATAATTATGATAAAAAGTAAAGTATAATATGATTGGTCGGCATTTTAATAGAATATAATGAACATGGTGATTGGACAAAAAAGGGGCGGAGTAACAATAGAAAAAAACTCCGCCCCTTAGTTTTTTTCAATAATCAGCTCCCCAACACTCAAGTAAAACATTGAGTAACTCTGTGTCAGCATGGTTTAGGAAAAAATACATCCTTAAAACAAAATGTCTATAGCTATCAAATAAATATCAATATATCTAATGAGAAACTCAATGTTATTTGTATGTAAAAATTAAGCAAATCGAATAAGAAATTGTAATGACGACCCTACGAACAAAATGCTGTCTCTTATACACATCTAGATGTGTATAAGAGACAGGTGTATGCACTGTAACTATTAGAAATTAATTGATAATGAACCGGGTTCAACTTTGCTGATTAGTACATGAGGACATATTATAGTGTAGCCAACACTGTAGTGACAGTATAGTGGTTTTATTAAAAACCAGGCATAACTGACACGTTTCTGATATTGTAGTATCAGAAACGTAATTTGTTGACGATTTGGTGATACTGCATTTTGTTTTTCTAGTATTTAACTGAAATCAATAAGGTTGATGTTAAATAGTTTAACAATCTTGTACATTATAGCTAAATAACAATATAACAATTTTTTTTTTCTTTTAGGATTGTCTAGCTGGTTTTTATAGTTATGGAGGAGCTGAATTATGCGAGTTATGCCCTGCTGGGCATGCGTGTCTCCTCAACGGCACAGCCAGCCCAGTTCCTTGTGGGTCAGGTCAGTACGCCCTCAACGGCAGCACAGTATGCATCACCTGCCCAACTGGCTTCATATGCCCATCGATTTACGATGCTCCGGTATATTGTGCAGAAGGCTACTATACTAGTTTGACAGGACAAATTGAATGTTCGATATGTGAAGGGGGACGAGAGTGTGTGCATCGTAATTCTTCAAATGAATGTCCTGCTGGGTACTTCAGTGAGGAGGGGGAAGCTGCATGTTCCCCTTGTGCAACAGGATATTACAGGTAAAAGTGTCAACAATCAAGAAAGTTCCTTTGTAGAGAACCCATGTTTTTTTTTAATTAACTCGTTGAATGCCAAACCCTATTTTAAGGTTCCTTTCCATGTGCCAAAACAAACATACTTTTTAAAAATTTTTATCTAGTCGTATATCATCGAAATGATGTGTCTGATAAATTTCCGGGAAAATATTAGGGGACGAGTAACTCATCATTGGTACTGCGACAGCACTTTTTATTGACTATACCAAGTGCGAGTTTTCTTGTCCGCTTTTTGCATGGGTTGGTATATGTTCAAAGAGTGCACTTACTGTACTTGTGCCACTCGAGTGTACTACCGGCGAAATAACAAGACAAACATAATGTACATATGTCGTTTGTATGTTATTGTCTAGGTGAATCTTCCCCGAACGACCAGCCGTTAAGTCTGTGGTTCTACAATGTATAACAAAGAAGTAATATATGTTATGTTACCACGACCACGGCTAGCATATTCATCCCTGGCCGCCTCAGCAACACCCTTTGGGATGAGTATACTCGTCGCTGATAGCCAACGTCTTCATATTAATATTTATAAAACTTCATTACAATGTCATTCTTCTACCACAAATGTTGTACTTTATTTAACTTGCAGTTCCACAGGCGCTCCTCTCTGTACAATTTGCCCAGAAGGTCGTAAATGTCCCGACCCATCCCAGGGTCCAGTTGATTGTGAGCAAGGCCTTGTTGCACTTGAAGGATCGAACAATTGCACACGATGTGCGTACAATGAAATAAGCGGCACAAATAACGTATACTGTCTTCCATGTCCGGCGGGAATGGAATGTACCGACCCAACCCAGGACCCAAGTGACTGTGGCGATGGAGAGTATGCTGCCCTCGGTGACGGTATATGCTCTATGTGTCCTGAAGGTAAACGATGTCCTACTACAAGTACTATGATTGATTGTTCATCTGGTAAGTATTCAACTTACAGTAACTTCAAACTAATTTATTATAACCATTTTGAATAGGAACATTATTTGGGGCTTGCTATGCCAAATCCGGTATCAGTGACCAAACAAGAAAATTGGCTTTTAAATGATGGGTCATTTGTTGGAATCGACTTACTATTTATGAGTAAAGGTATTATGGCTTATCTGTACTAAAGTATACAATACTGGCACATTATTCTAATTACTCAGTTTATCAAAGTGACGTATACTGGTTTTGGGATGCCAAGCCTCATCTACTGTATATAGGCCTTCTACTAAACTTCAAAGAGCAGCTTAGTGCGGTCGTCTAAACTGGGGTGTAGCCACTGAAAGAAACTCCACAGCTTAGCACACACACAGATTGCATACAAAGTTTAACAGACTGACTACCGGTAGCATATATGATGATATTTTGTGTTTTTCAGTTGATTAAAAACAATTTATCGACATAAAACCAATCACAATTGATTTTGACTTTTGACTATCAAGAACCAGAAAACATTTAAGTTTATTAATTAAATTAAATTATGATAATGAACTTGAATAATTTTAATTCATTTATGTGTATTGTTTTCTTTTAGGAACGTATTCAACTGGTGGCTTAACATCTTGTCTGGAGTGCCCAGCGGGGTCAAGCTGTACCATCAGCAATGCAACTCAGTGTTCCCCAGGACAATACAGTCCAGCTGGAGGTAGGTCAAAATACAATGAACTCCAGGAGTGTTAAGGCTGGCAATAGAAATATATGACCCTCAACAAATACTCAGAAATTATGTCCTTCAACCTGGCAACCTGTAGAATTTCATGAAAATTAACTTTCTGTAGACAGTAATCTGCATAGAGAAAATGGATCCATCCTAATTATTAAGTGGGATTCATCCCAATTAAGTGTGATTCCATCCCATTTGAGTGGGACCCATTAAGTGTGATCCTCTTTATCCTAGTCAGATAGGCAAATCTCAATGGAATTACTGGGATGGTATTAGAATCCCAACTTTTTAACAAAATTCCTCTTGGATTTGTTATTCATTCTGTTAGGATGAACAAATCGTCAAATCGGCAAATATAATTATATAGTAATCGTGAGGTAGTCTTTATCTCCATAGCTCATATACCCAAGTTTATATCCATTTGTATACGCAGATCTCTCTATCCCGTACAATATAGTCACATGTACAATCTTAGCCTGTCATGAAAACCTACTATCCTATGTTTGCCTCATTAACTGCAGTTGTCTAATTACATTTTAAAAGGAGAGGGAAAAAAAGTAATAATTAAAAAAATAAAAATAAACAAACTAAAAATAAAAGTAGAATAGAAAATAAACAAACAAATAAAAATAATGTAAGAGTTTGGTGATATCAGGTACTTGTGTTACATGTTGGGCAATGTGGGCCTTGTATTCAATTTTTGAATAAAGTGTGCTACATAAAAAAAGGAGAGGATAACATACCATTTTGTCATGATCAATGTAAGCGTAATGATTCATGCAGTCAATATGATGTGAAACGATACATTGCTAGTTGCCCTAAGTATATGAATAATGATTGACATTAACACATTTGGAAACAAATTTTTTTTTTTTTTCAGATGAGAATTGTTATGATTGTGATGCCGGTTACTACTGCACACCACTAGCAGCCAACCAACTTCCTTGCCAGTCTGGCTTCTACTCAGACGGCCTAGCTATTACATGTGACGAATGCCCAGCTGGTTCTCAGTGCACTACATCTGTAGTGCAGGAATGTTCTGTAGGCTACTATTCACTGGCCCGGGCAACAGCATGTATAGCATGTCCAAATGGTAAATATTAAAATAAGAGAATTTTAGTGAATAAATTTATTGGATTCAATGATGAAAATTAAGACAAAAAGAATTCAAACTATGTTCATAAAAATAGAAATGAAACCAGGCTTTTATGTTTTTCCTTTATTTGACTCATTTGTACTCTATCGGTGAACAAATAAAGTGATTTTATATATGGTGAAGAGATAGTAAATTATTAATTAAAAATATTAATAATTGATGGATTGTGCTTTTAGGACACCAGTGTAACGTGACCAACTCCGCTCCTGTCCCTTGTAACTTCGGCTGGTATAATGACGACCCTAGGAACAAAATGTGTCGACAATGTCCCGCAGGGTCTTACTGTCCAGACACGACTCAGCCACCTCAGACATGTGGTACAGGTAAGTAGCAGTTTTTGTTCCTCTGTTATACATTCCAGAAGCATGGGTTCAAGTCCTACTTTGGTAAATTTACTTAACGCCCCATTCCCGGCAAAATTTCACTAAAAAAAGATTTTTTTTATTTTTTAGAAAAAGTGCATATGCATTACTCTAATTATTATAAACCATGAAAAAATATTGGCATAAACTTTAGTATTAAGCAAAATGAAAAAAATAATGAGAAACAGACTATTTCTCATAGGAGATTACCATTTTCTTGACGATTTCTTTGTTACTAGGCAAATACAGAGGTAGATCGCATCCGCTGGAATGCTGTCTCTTTTGTGTATACTTTATACAGTCAATAACGTGTGCCCTCTCTATTGAGATTAGCCTTATTTTACATTGTTTTTATGTTTAGGAATGTCTAAATTCAGGTAAACTAGCAATTTCGTATTATATTTATAAATCTTTATAACATATATAAAAATGTTTTGTTTACTGATTCCTTTCCAACCAAAACTATCTTATTTTGCAGGTCAGTACAGTAGTGAAGGGGCAACTGCATGCACTGATTGCCCACCAGGATATGCTTAAGTAAAAGTTTAGGAACATTTTTAGTCAAAAAACTTAATTTAAATACTTTACTTGTCAGACTATTAAATATGTGCATGATATTTTCTGCTCACTACTTTACATCACCACTTAACATGATTGTATTAACTTGGGACTCAATATAGACAAAGGCTTTGTAACCCCATACACAGTCTAATGTATTGTATACTTCGTAGCTTATTGGCGTGCATTTCGATACTTAGAGTATGTATTTTACTGTCTTACCTTAGATTAATCAGTGAACCTTTCAGTTATTGGTCTCTATTGTTTTATATAATTAATTATCCACTATTTCCACCTCATACTGTTAATTTGATTATAGACCTGCTTACCACAATTTATGCTTACTGTTTTATATTGTCTTATTATCAGCTTGTTTGGAGTGTCCTCTCTCCATTGTCTTACATGTATAAAATAAATTGATTTTATTTCATTTGTACAGTTTCCTGAAGAAGTTCACTGCATGAATGAAAGCTTGTGCTAATAAAATATATGTTAGTCTTCAAAGTGCTGCCTGTCATTTTACTGTTTATTACTATAATTCAGACTAACACAGCTATACCCCACTATTTCATGATGTTCCTTTATATTCTTCAGCATATCTTGCGAACCAGGAACTTATTCTCTGGGAACTGCGATCTCTTGCACAGACTGCCCGCCTGCGTATTACTGTCCAGCAACTAACAGTGGACCAAAAAGATGTGATCAGAAGTATTACTCAGAGCTGAGAGCTGTGAACTGTACCATCTGCCCCGCTGGCTTCCAGTGCTCGGACCAAGAAGGTAACTTAACCTTTATATTCATTGCAACCCTGATATGGTTTTTTTTTTCATTCATAGTTAGACAAGATCCTGCATAAAAGGCATAGTAGTAAGTGATAGATAGAAAAATACAGTTGGTCACAGAACCATAAAGATTGAAATGAATTTATTGGGATTAACAATTTTTAAAATTTCATTTCATCGAAGCCAAACAGTGATCAAAGTCGCCCTTTACAGGACTGAATAATAAAATGTTCATATAAATAAATGAAGTATGAACATACTAAATATTATTAAAATTAGACAATACTTGCTAATGGAAACACAGAAGAGAATCACAGAAAAAATATCAGTAGAAAAATCAATTATTCACCAAAATTAATTAATTGCTATCTTTATTTCTTAGTTCCTGAGGAGTGTCCGATCGGTACATATTCCTATGAGGGTGCTGTAAGTTGCGATGCCTGCAGTCCAGGGTACATTTGTGATGAAGCCTCAAAGTCTCCCTCGCCTGACGAAGGAGTCTGTGACCCTGGCGGATGGTGTGATGGCACAGTCTTTTACTCATGTCCGTCTGGAACATACAATCCAAACAATGGATCCAGGAACCAAATTGAGGCGTGTTTTCCTTGTCCTCCAGGTATGAGAAACCCTTGTACATTATATTTCTTAATAGTCATTTTTGTCAGAAAAAATTTTGGCAGGGTACAGCTTGTTTGTTTTATTGTTTTTTACCACACACACATAAAATATAAATTATTCAACGATAAATATTACGATTGAAATTATATTTTATAAACAAACAAAAAAAAGAAGTGTGTGGTAGGAGGTCAAAATAAGTTTGTAAACAAACATGACCACCAATAATAAATAATAATATAATAAATAGATAATAATAAAAAATAAGAATAATTATGATTCTAGTTCTAAATTTGGAAACTGATGAACATTTATTTCTAACTAAACTTCTTGGGTTTCTCTTACGTAAGCCTAATAATATATAAATCATGTTCGCAATTCTATGTTATCGTTTCTCTTTTTGCTCCTTGATGGAGTGGCAAGCTGATCATTTTTTAGGTTGAGGGAGTAGAGTTATGATTATGTATATGATACTTGAGTAGGTGGAGTGCTGACCATTTTTCTTTATAAGTCTTAGGAGAAAGTAGGTATGTGTTTGATTGCATGAAGAATCTTAAGAGGATGCTTGACAATACTTGATCCATTCTTATCTTTTTCTCTTAGGGTTTTATTGTACTGGACCTGGTGAGACCAAATATGAGGACAAGGAGTGTCCAACAGGTCATTACTGTCCACTAGGAACCACCTTTTCTACAGCCTTTCCTTGTCCAGGAGGTACATACAATGATGAGCTCAATCAGACAGCCCTTAGTCCTGGATGTAAGTTGTGTCCAAGTGGCTATTACTGCGGAGAGGGCACTTCTGAATATGACGCATTTGTCTGTCCTAGAGGTTTCTATTGCTTGGAAGGCCAGTCTAGTGGTTATCAAAACTCTTGCCCTCTGGGAACCTATGGGTATGTATGCAGTGGACTAAACTGAATTTATCCTAAATAATGTAGGGAAAAAGTTGCTTTATAATGATGGTGGTGATGGCAATTGTGGTGAAGGTGGTGGTATTGGTGATGATGGTTGTGGTGGTGATGATGGTATTGGTATGATGGTGTTGGTATGATGGTGGTGATGTGGCAGTGGTGGTAGTGATAATGATGATGGTGGTAGTGGTGATGGAGAGGTGTGAATGGTGATAATGGTGATGAGATTAATAGTAATGTTGGTAATGTTGATAGTGAAGATGATTGTGATTTATTGATAGATAATGTAACATTTCAGAATTTAAAAAGACTTAAAGAAGCCATATTGATTCTTTATTAGAATGTCATCAGGAATGATAATTGAATTACAATGGTTTCCTTGAGACTGTTAAGTGTGCACAATGTTGTATTATATCGGTCGGTATTGCCTGTCTCTTATACACATCTAGATGTGTATAAGAGACAGATGTATATATGCATATATACATACCACTTGGTTAGTTAATAGAATATGATTAGCATTTTATATTAGGTATAAATTTACAACAAACAATTTTATTCTCCAGTGAGGACGTAGGCCTTGAGAATTCCACCCTGTGTATAACATGCCCTGCTGGCACTTATTGTCCCTATGGGAGTGCTACTGAACCTACAACTCAGCCCAAAGATTGTCTTCCTGGTACATACAACCCCGATGAAGGGGCAGGACATCAGTTCAACTGCCGGCTGTGTGATACAGGGCGGTCATGTCCGCTTCCAGGATCGCCAAACAGCACACATCCATGTGCTGAAGGTAAATGTAGTCATTTATTTTTAAAATAAATTATATAGACTGTCTTGAGCATCATAAACTTTTTGACATTATTTTTTAAAAATTCAACACGTTTATAATGTTTATTTACTTTAAAGGTTATTACTGTCCAAATGGAACCATCACTAATGATCAGTATCCTTGCCCGCCTGGAACATACACTGGTAGGACGGACCTTCCTTCGTCCGAGGAGTGCACGGTCTGCCCACTGGGAATGTACTGTTCCTGGGGAACTGCCGGACTAAGTAAGTATTTCTTATTGTAATCAGTTCAAGCTCGCTCAAGTGTTTCTTCTGCACTTTCCTGTCTCATTAATAGCGCAGTGTGCGCTACACATTGCATCGGCCAAGGTTGCGAACACTGCTCTGAGCGAGAGAGCTTGACAATGCGACACTGACTGTTGGTTGTCAGCAGTGGCAGTTTTGAGTGGGTCGTATGATCTGTCAGTCATGCCTCATTACTTTGTAGTCCCCTTGAGGTTGCGCCAACAAATGTCGGCCAACGCAGTGTGTACCTGGCCTAATGCCTGTGTCAGTGAAAATTGTGCGAGGGTGCGACTGACAGTCAGAGGCGTAATGCACGTCCTGGAGGCATTTGTGTTCTGGGGAAAAGAACATTTTTTTAAAGCGCAGGAGGCATTTTATCAAGCCGATGTTCGTGGTCGGAGACACATTTTTTTTCCAGGCCAGAAACATACATGCATACGTTCATTTAACCTTACTAGTTAAGTAATGATTTCATAAAGTTTTCAAATATACTGTTTTAAAATTACCTATAATTTCATGAAAAGTTTCAGTTTAAAAATACATAGGTATTAGGCTTTTAAATATTTGTCTCAACTTAGTATTTTCATTTGTTTTTTGGTATTGTTAGTGATTAATGTATTCTTTTTTTTTAAACAGATGATACTGTCAATGGCCCTCAACCGTGTAAACCAGGTTACTATTGCCCAATTCAAACACCTAGCCCAGACCGTTTTCCTTGCTTACCGGGTACATTCTCACCTTTGTCCAACCTCAGCGATCCTGCTCAGTGTTCTCCATGTACACCATCCTACTACTGCTTAGGTACGTAATTCAAATGGCATATTCATATCTTACTTTAACCTAGAGTATATTATATTAATTAATAAAGCTTGATAATTAGAAATATTGATGCCATGTCGTTGCCATGACAGACGAAAAAGAAAACAGTAACATTTTTCATTTTGTTGTCCAACAAATCAGGTGGCGAGCCTACAGAAACGGCATTGTGTCCCCCAGGGTACTACTGCCCCCAGGGGACTGAATTTGCTGAGCAATATGCTTGTCCGAATGGTACTTATAACCTTGACTATGGAAAAGATGAAGTTGGAGATTGTAAAAACTGCACGCAAGGTAAAGATTTTTTTTTTTTTTTAATTCGCCATTCCTTGTACGAGTAATAGTTATATTGACACCCTATAACATGAGTATCTTCGTAGTTAACAATAACATGTTAATTAGTATCATGCATAAATTAAAATCTTGATTAATAATTATTGTGTCTTCCTTAGTGTCTCTCCAAAATTATACTAATGATTATAATGTCATTATTGTCTTCATTTACAGCTGATTATTTCTACCAGTATCTGTATAGTTTTTCTAGTGCATGTTTTACTGTAAATATGACTGATTTTAAACTGTACCCTTTTAGGTAATTTCTGTGAGTATGGCTCTGTAACTCCAACAAATTGTTCGGCTGGTACGTACATGCCTTACGGGGTGAACATCGACACAAACACACAGGAAGGGGAGTCTGCCCAATACCAGAATGATTGCATACCGTGCACAGCTGGCTACTGGTGCGGTGTCGCAACGATAACTCCTTACGAATGTGGCACTGGGATGTACTCAGAACCTGGTCAGAGCGTGTGCAAGATTTGCAAGGCCGGGTACTACTGCGATAGTAATTCAACATCTGAATCTGATATGCTGAACAATAAATGGTGTCCAGCGGGTCAGTACTGTCCAGCCGGGTTGCACTCCCTGGATGATGCAACTGATTGTAGTATGTCTCACTATTGTCCTCAAGGTATTGTGTTTCTATTATGTATCTGACCAAGATTTATAAGAATTATTAAGTTCAAAAAACAAATTAAATACATAGGAGATTTCTGCTTACTATATTTTGACCGCACACTTTCTGTGACTAGGTTTAACATATTTTTTTCTGTAGGTATACAGTAGGTGTTACAGTGTTTTATTAGATTTATTAAAACTCACATCATTAACGATGTCTCTTTTTATATTGTTGTTTGTATCTGATAAAAACTGACAATTAATGGAAATGCAAATTTACCATATCTTAATCCAACAGTCAAAATACATATTGTTTGTACTGCCTTTTGAAAGTTTTTTTTTCCAATGTTTTTATCAACAGCTACTCCGGAAGAAATCAACTGTCCAGTTGGCACATACAATCCTGGGACTGGAATTGGGGCAGTCACTAATTGTACACTATGTGATGCCGGTCGGTATTGCTTGGAAGGTATTAGCACGCCGACAGGACTGTGCTCACCCGGTTACTACTGTCCAACAAATTTCACAAATCCCTATGGAGTTAATCCTTTATACATCGGATCATATGGACCTAAACAGGTAAATAATTATATTTGGGCTTTCAGAAACTGTAAAAAAACATGGGAATGAGGTGGGTGCCCTTTTGTGAAAAATTAAAACCTCCCTTTTGAAAATCCAGCCTACAGGCTTGTATTGCCTTTCAGGATGTTCAATAAATCTTATGTCTGCCTCATTTTTAATACTATGCAGCAAAGCAGAGTGTATTAAAAATAAGTGTTACGTATTAAATTTTTTCTAATTATTTTTTTTGATAGGTGCCCTGCCCAGCAACTACATATTATGATACCACTGGTGCTCAAGTACTTGAGGATTGTATTGAGTGTCCAGCGGGTTTTTACTGTCCCCTTGGCACAGGTGACCCTTACTCTTGTCCGCAAGGTTATTATTGTCCTGGCAACTCCTCTGCGGCAATTCCTTGCCCAGCAGGCCGATATGGTAACCGAACTGGTAAGTAACTGTTAACAAATTTTCGCTTTGCATTAGTGGTTTAGCACAGTGGTTGTGGTTTTGCTTCCCTATCTTGAGATCAGAGGTTTAATTCTTCACTCTATTCCTCACTGTATATCGCTTGTGACCTTTGGCAGGACACTTTACCTACGGTAGTCTCATTCCACCCAGGAGTACAAGTGGGTATCTGGTAGGCTCAAAAACAAAAAATGCACTGATTACAACATTATGGTAGTCTCCCCATGGAGTTGAGTATGTGTTACATATGATTGGGGGTAATAATGTGAGGCATTTATGGGCCTTTTTGCCATGAGTTGGTAAAACACATATACACTTACACAGCATTTTCCAGATAATAATACTTCAACTGTAACCTTAAGGATAGGTTAAGAGAGGTCAAGTATATACTTTGTAATTATAATAATGATAAAGATAATAATTTTTGCTCAAATATTGATATTAGCCATAATAGACATAGAAAATGACAAATGTTTTATCAATTTTCATTGGCTTTTTTTTTGTTTCCTCAGAAACCCCAGCACTGGAAAGTTGCCCGCTCTGTGACCCAGGATGGTACTGTGACTCCCCTGGTCTTGCTACCCCAAGGGCACCTTGTGACCCAGGGTATCTCTGTTATGAGGGTGCTTATAAGTCAAGTCCAACTGATGGAGAAACTGGTGAAATATGCCCAGCTGGAGGTTATTGTTTGCTAGGTATGATCTTCATTTAAACTACAGTTATTCATATAAAAATCTTAATTCCCAATAAATGCGATATGCAAATTAGTTTTACGTCCTGTAAGGCAAGACATTTTAATATCTTGTTTTAAAAACTTTTTTTTTTAAAGATCTTAAGAGGAAGGCAGAAAAAAATTAAAATAAAATTGTTTTTTCTTATTTAGTAAATAGTTTTGCCAAAAATATCCAGACGGAGGAGAAAATAAAAATAAAATGTTATTGTTGAATGTAAACATTGTAGTAATGGGATGGTTAAATACTTTAAATTTATATAATTAGGAAGAAATATACATATCTTATTTTGGAGGCTGCAAGGCAGCTGTGGGCTAATAAACATTTTTTTAAACTTTTATTTTTTTCTGAAATTTCTACTTTTCCATGGCGGCGGGTAAGCTAATTGGCCAAATATATAATATTATTCTTATTCAAAATAATAATTATTTGTGGGTGGCGGGCTTGCTAGTTAAAGTATAAAAAAGTCCTGCCCAATTATTAAGTTAAGCGAATAAAGCATAAAAATCCACACTGATAAGGTTCACTTTTGAATATGGATTGCTAGTTATTATTTTATATTGAATAAATTTTGCAATGCTTAATTACACTATTGAACAACTGATTTATCATAGATTAAAAATACTAGCGTTGCATGTCAATTTAACACAATTTTCTACAAGTGCATTTTGCCTAGGTAATTTATAGTAAGCTTATTTGTTTCATTTTTCTAGGGTCTTATGAGAGCCGTCCATGTCCAGAAGGGACGTACAGCAATGTGTCTGGTGCTGTGGACTACCATGATTGCAGGCAGTGTGACCCAGGTTACTATTGCAGTAATGCACGGACACCTGGTAAGTTAATGGCCCAACTTTTCCTTCAGTGCACATTCGATATTGGTAATGCTACCACCTAGGTAGAGGTTTGGGAACGCGACAGAGACCCTCTAAGATCTTGCACTCATTTTGCCTGTTCTTCTCAGTAGTTAAGTTGATAACAAATGTACATTTAAGTATTATTTAAACAAAAGAAATATAAGAAAATAAAAAAAATCTTTATAAATTTAATAAATTAAATGCTTAAAAAGCTGTTGCGCTTTTGCAAGTGAAAATGGTGCCGCAAGCAGCTCTCTGAGATGGATACATGCGCCTTACAAAATGCCATTATTATTATTTAATAGAGGGTTGAGTTCATTACAAATGTTCCAACCTGCAAGTTATTATGTGTTTGTGACCAATGGCTTAATGTCTCATCAGAAGGACAAGATTACAATTCTCATGTTGTTTGTGTATGATTTTGTATATTATCATATATCCGATTCTTACACTTTTGCAGAGCCTACTGGTCTGTGTGCTGCTGGCTATTATTGCGTAAGTGGATCTTCCACCCCCACTCCAGACACTTTCGCTTTGCCAGGCTACTATGCTCCGGAGGGTTCAACACAGTCATTCCCTTGTGGTCTCGGCACTTACCAGCCATTTGATCGCCAAGGAAATTGCACAGAATGTGAACCGGGATTTTATTGTCCTGAGGAAGCAATGACAAACCAGACTGCATGTCCTGCAGGTAAGATAATACCTAATCCTATCTTTAGATTTGACCAATGTTTATATTTGACCTATGTTGACATTTGACATATTTTTGGTAGGTTTGACCTATGTTTACATTTCACTTATTTTTGGTATTTGACCTATGTTGACATTTCACCTGTGTTTGATAGTGAAAATAAGTTAATTTGAAATGACCTCTTAACATTTGGCCTATTATGCTCACATATGAAAGTTTACTTTGACATTGGTTACATTTTTTTCATGTTTATATATTTAATTACAAAAGCGTAAATTAATATTTTATAAATTAAAATTTCTAATCAGGAACATATTGTGGTCCTGGAGCGTTCACCTTTGAGTTATGTCCAGTTGGAACCTACTCTGAACTGCCGTACCAGATAAGCATCGACAATTGTACAATTTGCCCTGTCGGCTATTACTGTTCAGGCACCGCTCAGACTACAACGACTGGGAAATGTGATGCTGGTCATATCTGCTATGAGGGGGCCGAGTTTTCCAATCCAGTCTACAATAATGACACATCCAATGGTAGGACTTGTATATTACATTATAGCCTGGTTCTCACGAGAGCCCTAGTATCCGGATCGGGAGCTAACCATTAGCGCTAACCGTTAGCACCTGTGTAAGAATGCCCGATCGGTTAACGCTGACCTTAAGCGGTATCCGGATACCGCTAACGGTTAGCAAGCACTATCGGTTGGCAAGTTGAACGCGTTTCTATCATCAATCAATCACACGTACGTGTTTACAATTCCCAGTTTCTTATTGGCCAGTGATTTGATCATCATATTCTTGGTATCCAGATCGGAATTTTTTTGTATGGATGCAAGGCAGCTAATGGTTAGCAGGATCCGGATCCTGCTAACCGCTAGCTTCCATGTGAGAACATAGCTTATATATCTTTAATAGAAAATTGTATTTACTGATTAATATTTTTTGATCTGAATTACACAAAACTTACATACATGTACAAATTATACGCACAAAAATAATGGACATTTACCATGGAAAAGGACTCTTAATATTACAGTTTTGCAATGAAACAAATTATTCTACATAACTGTTATTATATCAATGAAATAAAAATGTTCAGTAATTCATAAAAAAATTGAAAAAGTAACTGTACATTCTTTGTTTTTAGGCCGTGTGCTTCTAACATGGGGTGACCAGTGCCATACTGGTAGATACTGCCCCCGTGGCACACCCCACATGGTGGAATGTCCTAAGGGAACTTATATGGATTACCAAGGAGCTACGGCTGAGTCTGAATGCATCCCATGTGACCCAGGCTGGTACTGTGAAACAACTGGTCTCTCTTCACCAACAGGTTCTCTTGTTTATTATATTTTTATAGTATTTATACAAGCTAAAAGTTGCTTGTCAAATGTAGCTATTTCTAAGCTGCTCCACTACCATAGCAAGAGGCTGAGATTTTAATTAACAATCATTTACCAACACTTACCAGCACTTTTACTGGGTGCAGCTATTTTAGTTTTGTTTTGAACTTTGACCCAGTATGTCAGAAACCCAATTATGTCATTTAAGAAAGTCATCATTTCTTGGAGAGGACTGGCTATAAGGCCACATAATTAATTTGGTATTTTTTTTCTCCACCTAAGCTCTGTGCCAAGCTGGATATTACTGTATTGAGGGAGCCGATCGTATGAACCCATACGACAACATCACTGGAAATGTATGCTCTAAACGGCGCTACTGCCCAGCAGGGTCATACGATGAAAAAGTGTGTGCGGTTGGTACATATGCGAATGAAACGGGTATGGCTGAATGTTCTGACTGTCTTCCAGGATACGAGTGCGTGCCAGACAATGATCCTATACATTGTCCTCAAGGTGAGCTGCAGTAGCACTTTGGGTCCTCTAAACGAAATGGTGGGTCCATGGTTGGCTCCTTCTTTATGTTCCTGGTACTTTATCCGTGTTATCTCTATCTCTTATCCTTGGAGGATATCTGAGCACTTACTTGTAGATTTTAAGATCTTAATGGAACACTCCCCTGGAGTTGGTTCTGTTGGCAAGGGCCTGAAGTTTGTTTGTTTATTGGTTTCTCCACACTTTAACATTACAATAAGAATACAAGTTTACATAGTCAGTGAAAATGCAAGTCAGAAATAACAGTTTAATTGGAAGTATGAAAGAGTAATTCTTCAGTACTCTACATTCTATCAGATCAACTTAATTATTATCTATGACAATGTTTATGTTAATAATACATGACCTTTATCCATGCTGCTAACTCTTGTTAACATCCTTATCCATACTGTATTCAACATGTGTATAATATTGTATGTATCTTTCTAGGCTTCTATTGTATTGGTGGGGGAAGTGCAGCAACAGATCCAATTCCTTGTCCTAAGGGGTACTTCGGTGCCCATGAAGCATTGAAAGCAGAGGGTGAATGCAGTGAATGCTCTCCAGGTAATTACCATGTTGACTGCCAGATTTTTTTAGGTTTTGTCCCATGTACCAAAACAGGTGTACTTTCTTGAAATGTTATCAAGTCACATATCAAAATGGTGTGTCTAGTAAATTGGCATGAAAATATTAGTGGACGAGTAAACTCATCGCTGGCAATGGGACAGTACTTTCTGTTTCCTCTGCTAAGTGCGTGTTTTCTCGTCTACTTTTTGCATGGGGTGGTATATGCTCAGAGGGCATCCCCATTTGTGAAATTTTTGTACTGCCGGCAACGTAACACAACAACCATACATACGTTTATTTGTACGTTACTGTCTAGGTGTATCCCTGAACCATCAGCCGTTAAGTCTGTGATTCTGTAATGTATAGCAATGAAGTAATAAACACTAGAATGTTACCCATATTTTGTATAAGTATAGTCATCGCTGGCACACTCGGCAACACCCTATGCGACAAGTGTATTCCTCGCTGGCAACGATCCTGTTAACATAACTCATAATGTTTGCTATAAATAAAACTCTATCCACTTTTCTACAAATGTTTAAAAATTAACATTTTTTCAATGCCTTTTATTATTTTCTAGGCATGTACTGCAGTGTTTCTGGCTTGTCAGAACCAGATGGAAATATATCAGCAGGCTATTGGTCTGATAGACTGGCACATGAATCAGGCCCCTTTGATGATACCACCAGCACTGATTATGGACTTTGTCCTGAAGGCTTCTACTGTCCTGTAGGCAGTGGATCACCTACACCCTGCCCGCCAGGAACATATGGGTAATGGGAAGCCTAGAAATTATTTTTAAAAAGATAAATTACCTGATGATTAATGCATAGAAAAACATTTCATTTTTCAAGATCATTTTCCTGTGTGTTGTTACATTGTACTACTTTACAGCAAATTGATAGCGCACAAAGAAAGGAACGTACCAAAGTTAATAAGAGTTGAAATCAGTCCTCAAAATATGAGAGCAAATATTTTCGTAAAGAAAATCAGAAAGGAGTTATTTATAATTTCCCCCGAAATACACAGACTCACTTGTAGTGTAAAGAATTGAATATGTTAATTTCATTTGAAATACAGTGAACATATTTAATCCTATTCTATGCACAGCACCGCTAAGTCCAGAGAAAGCCTTAATGATTGCATTGACTGTGTTGCTGGCTACTACTGTCCTGATTACAACATGACTGCTGCTGGCGATGAATGTAGTGTTGGTTACTACTGTCTGGAGGGCTCATCGGATTTCCAGCCCACTGACCCAGCGATGGGTGGACCTTGTCCTACAGGTAATAATAAAAAATGATCATCATCATCATGTTGGTGATGGTAAAGAAAGTGATGGTAGTGGTGATGACCATTTTAAGTAAGAAGATAAATAAAAATGCAAATTTACTTTCGTAGGTCATCGGTGTCCAGCTGGGTCACCTGTGCCAATAGCATGCGATGCAGGGTATTACCAGAACGAGACACAACAAGGAAGTTGTGAAGCCTGTCCAATAGGTTTCTACTGCACAATCAATACAACAGTACCTGAAGCCTGCCCTCCTGGTTACTATTGTGAATTGAACACAGCAACTGCCTATGAACATCCATGTCCCGTTGGAACATTTAATAACCTCACAGAAAGATACCAACTGTCGGACTGTACCATTTGTTTACCAGGGTAGGTTTGAATGTGTTTAGAATGATTACAATTTTTTTTGCTATATGTTTGTTGATGTTTTTAAAGCAGAAATAATTATCTGCATTGCAGTAGGCTGAGCTATACATTGATACAAACCATAGATAGGTCAAAATGAATATAGCATAGCATCTGTTATCTACACAAATACACCACCTGTTTTTTTATGCTCATTTGCATATAGCTCGTACTGTGGAACACCTGGTCTCGAATGGCCCACAGACCTATGTGATCCTGGCTGGTACTGCTTGAATGGATCAATCGCTGCACAGCCAACAGACCCAGCCCAAGGTGCCTACTGTGAGCCAGGCCAGTACTGCCCATCAGGTGTTTCCAGGCCACTGGAATGCTTGCCTGGAATGTTCTGCGCCACATCACAGCTGGACTACCCCACAGGAAACTGCTCAGCAGGGTACTATTGTGTACTTGGGGCTAGTATCAGTAGTCCAGAAGACAGTACTGGTAAGTCAAATTATCATGCATTAAAATAACTGTCTATTTCGTGAATACTTACCTGGATAAACCGATAAATGCTTAAGTTTCCTTTGAAACTTACCTTTCCATATTGTTCATTCACGCAGGGCGTAGCTAGCTAGGCAAGCTAGGGCAAGTCCATTATTTTTCCTTTATGCTCGAGAGGTAAGTTTCAAAGGAAACTTAGGCATTTATCGGTTTATCCAGGTAAGTATCTCACTCATAGACTAACAACATCACTACTGATTTGTTTAATTTACATTCAGTGGTGGCACCAGCGGGGCAGGGTGAATTTCCCCCCTGTCGGACAGGCCTGGACGCCCCTGTCGTCTCAGGAACAACTAGGTCGTCGGATCAAATATTTAAAAAAAAAAATAATTTTCATATTCAAATTATGTTATTTTGATTGCCAATCCCTAATTTTGTGGTCTAAAAGCACATTTTGGGACCATAATAAGCTATAAAAACTTTCCCTGTGAACCCTAAGAGGAATTTTTTTATTCTGGGCCCTCGACCGAGACTTTGTCGGCCCCTTGGTTGGAACGCCCCCGTGGGACACATCGGACCCCTTTCAGCAAACTTCTGTGCCACCAACATATTTTTGGCAGGTCCAATTGGGGTATGTTGGATGTGTCCTACCTCCCGCTAAAATTGTCGAAGTCGAATGGTATCCCCCTTCTACATCCAGTATTTGACATCTTGGGTCAGATTTTAATAGTTGTATCTCAGAAGTGTTCAGTGTGAAGATCTACTCAACAGTTTTGTTGCAAAAGCTTTTGGCACTAGCATGGCTTTATCAGGTGTTGGTGTGCTATTCCACTATAATTACCACATGTAGAAACCATTGTTGTGCTAATAAAATATTTTGAATATTAAGTGTTTTCTTGTTTTGTAATTCAATTCAGGCGGTATTTGTCCATCTGGTCAGTATTGTCCATCTGGTAGCTGGGAAGGTGTGAACTGTCCACCAGGAACTTACTTAAATACTACCGGTAATAAAGGTATGTGAACTATTCAATCTTGTTAATGAGGGGAAATAATAGTAGTGATGAAAATCATAATCAAGTTTTTTCTACAATCTCACATAAACATAAAATGTTCCATTGTATCACATGCCACTAAATATATACTATATATGATATATATATCATTTGGGATGTAAATTTCAATATTGCTTATCACTAATGTATTACATAATGTTGTTTTGTTTATTGTGTATTCCTACAGCTTTATCTGATTGTATTAGCTGCACTGAAGGTCACTATTGCGAAGGGTATGGCAATATTTACCCAGATGATGAGTGCAGTGTTGGTTACTATTGCCCTGAAGGCCAAGAAGTACAAGCTCCTCCTAATTACACTTGCCCACAAGGTATGAGAAGCATATACATGCAGTTTGTATTGTTGATTAAGTAGTTATTTAATTCCTTATTATATGATTATCTTGAACTACTGTAGTATACTGTTGGCTAAACTAGTCTGCTGCCCTCACTGAATTTAATGTACTCTGCTCATGATCATGACAAGTTCAGGATCTCAGTTAAGAATTTTTTTTCCATTTTAAGGTCACTATTGTGAAGTTGGTAGCATCGAACCTGTTCGCTGTGAGTCAGGAACATATCAGGATGAAGAAGGTCAAGGGTCATGTAAACAGTGCCCAAGAGGTTACTATTGCGATAACACTTTAGAGCCAGTGGTCCTCTTCCAGAATTCCACCTGTCCAGCAGGTAACTTGAGTCTGTTACATTTCAGTTAATTTGCGAAGCGTTGGTATTCATGTACTTCTCTATGTTATCCCAACCATGTCAGCCATAGAATGGGAAGTATATTTTATTCGAATGGGTGTTCCAGAAACAAAGGCAATGTGTCAGTATTCATGAAATAGACTGTCCTATTAAGTATTGACCAGGTGTGTTGTTCTAACCACAAGACTGGATACTTTTGATTCAAGGTTGATTTGCTGTTAGCTTCTGAAGTACTTAATTAGGTAAAACCTTCACCATCAGTTTTTTATTGAGTCTCATTCCTGGGCAGACAAAACCTTCAGGTATAGGAACTTGTTCCTACATTTTTCTGACCAGCCCTCCTCTTTCTTTTGTGTATATTTAAATGGAGAGGAAATAAAGATAATATTATCTAATAGAATGGGGAGGAAATAAGATAATATTATCTAATAGAATCTTACTGTTGATGTTTTTTACTGTTTTTTGTGTATCCGAGGAAATCAAATTTCAATTTTATTGTTGTATTATTGACAATAAAATTACTTTGAACTTTGAACTAATACAATGGTAATGTACAATGATACTCCCAACAGGCTATTATTGTCCAGCTGGAACTCGGTATGCTTATGAATTCAAGTGTCCAAGAGGTACATTTAGTAACCGTACCGGTCTGAATGAGAGCGCAGATTGTAACCCGTGTCCAGGAGGCTACTTCTGTGACGAGGAGGCGCAGACGACATACACTAAGCTTTGCTCTCCCGGGTTTGTTTGTACTTACTTTATTTATTTTCGGAAATTTATATTAATATTTCGAAAAAACTTGGCATTTATATATGCATGGTGTTGATTTGCTTAATTTTATATAAAAGAAATTTTGATCTTGAAACGTCTTTAAGAATAGACCATTAAGGTACTCATTTAAGAAGATTAAATAAATTATCTTCAAATGAAACACTAATCAAAACACTAAAATTTTCACTAAAATATAGAAATTGTGACTGTTAAAATCTGTAAATTCATTTATGTTTGCCACCAATCTAAAGGATCTATGTGAAAATATAGGAATAGTATTATGCATCTATTTATTGGCCAGGAAATCATATTTTTAAATAACCTAAATATACAAAATAAGATACTTAAATAGTTCATTTTAATTTTTTCATGTTTTTTGTATTTCAACAATTGATTGATATTTCTAACTTAGATTACTTATATTACATAATATTTTTATATTGTCTAGGTTTTTCTGCAGAAGGAATGCCATTGAAGGAACACCAGATCAAGGAGATGATGCTAATGTCTGTCCACCAGGTTACTTCTGTCCAGAAGGAACCGATGAACCTGAGAGATGCCCACCCTCAACATATTCTTCAGCTATAATGCTGGAAGCGATTTATGAGTGTAGCAATTGTACAAAAGGTTCGTTCTGCTGTGATATTCCAACTTTTTGTTTATCTGGAATTTTACTTGAGTGATAATGATAGCAAAGCAATGGCAATCGTTGTTATTATTTTTATTTATTTATTATTATTATTATTTTTTATGATGGTTGTTATTAGAAATATTATTTCTGTTTTTTTGCACATTTAAAAATATTCATAAATAAAATACCGCAGGTTACTATTGTGAAAGTTACAACTTGATAGAGCCAGATGGACCATGCCTGCAGCAATACTATTGTCCAGAAGGATCAGTTCGCCAAGACGAAGTTGATTGTCCTGTTGGTCATTTCTGTCCAAATGCAACGTTTGACCCAGAACCATGTCCAAGCGGTAAGTAGTGATTGAGTACTATTTATTTAGCAGCAAAGTTAAGTTGGTTAACAAGGTAGAGTTTGCTGTACATACTGTGTATGTTGAATCATGGAGTTCTTTCAGGCACTGTTTCAATTACATCACTACTTTCCTTGTGTCTCATCAGAAAGGCCAGATTGCTTGTACCACAAGCAAGCTTGCGCACCACATTTTGGAAGAGAATTTATGATTTTTGATGAGCTCTATTACATTTACACAGGGAACATTATATGTGTATTTTTCTGTACTTGCATTAGGCCTTCCATACTTTGATGAGGTCTTCCATACTTGTATGATTTCTACCATCACACTTTCAGTCATCAATTTAGACCATTCCAAATTTTGGTTTTTTTTTCAGGAACCTTTTCCAATGAAACTAACTTAGCATCAGCTGAAGACTGCTACCCATGTACTGGTGGCATGTATTGTGAAACAGAAGGATTGACTGAGCCTACAGGATATTGTGCAGTTGGTATGTAACTGAGTATTTCATACTTGTTTGAGGCCATCTATACTTGTGTTGTGTGAGGTCTTTAAAAAAAATGTGTAAGGACTTTGTGAGACCTTCCATACTTTTATGAGGCCTTCTAAACTTTTATGAGGCCTTCCATACATGTGTGAGGCCTTCCATACATGCATGAGGATACGTACTGTATATCCATGAGCCCAGTTGTAATTTTGTTGCCTTTCATACATGTGTAAGTGCTTTCATACTTGTGTAAAATGTTCCTTACATTTGTGAGGCCTTCCATACATGTATGAAGTCTTTCATACTAGACCTTAATGTTTATAACCGATGATACAAACTTCAAGAAATGTTAAATAATTTGTTTTGAAATTAG
This sequence comes from Anneissia japonica, assembly GCF_011630105.1. Lineage (NCBI taxonomy): Eukaryota > Metazoa > Echinodermata > Crinoidea > Comatulida > Comatulidae > Anneissia > Anneissia japonica. Next base: position 91,259 of record NW_022720123.1, on the reverse strand, counting down.
TTAAAAATATGGTATACCTATCAATCAATTATTGTTCTTATAAAGGCTATTATTGTCCACCTGGTACAATCCACCAAGAACCAGAGGACACGTTCTGTCCAGTTGGTAACTACTGTCCTGGAGGCGTTGCCTATCCTATTCCATGCCGTAACAACAGTGAGGTGAACCATACTCATGCGGAGATGTGTTATGAGTGCCCAGCTGGCTACTTCTGTCAAATCCAGGGGTCTAAGGAGATCTGTCCAAGAGGTTACTACTGCCCTCAAGGCACAGGTAGGTGCAACTGATTTAAAGTCATGTACAGTGCCATAGATGCTGCATTAGGTATCTGAATGGTTAAAACGCGGGTAATAACTTCAACCTTCACTCCTGTGACTGTAGGTTTGAATGATAGTTCCAGGGAAAAAAGAGTACTATCAAGTTAAATGATAGTAATTTTTTGCCCTGTCGCAATGTAATCTCTAGGCCCCACTTATACTGTTTCTATGTAATTTATGATACGCAATAGATTTCACCATTCTCCTCATGAGCAGTCAATATTTGTATACTATATTATTATTAAATTTTAGAGAAACGTAAAATATTAAATATGATAGATTGACAAAAATTAGAAATATTGTATTTAAAATGTCAATTTAACTAGCTTAGTAAATTGTCAATAGAATTATACTTGCATGTAAAAAGAAACACTTAACTTAATTGAACCAATTTTCATTTTTAGGCTACGATCTACAATCCTGCCCTCGTGGGACTTACAGTGACCAGGAAGGTAACTATGAGCTGAACCAGTGCAAACCGTGTGATGGGGGCTGGTACTGCGATGAGGAACACCTACCAACACCAACCGCTGAATGCGCTCCTGGCTACTTCTGTGTGTATGGAGTCGACCGGGCTAAACCCAACGGTGATAACATTACAGTGGTGCCAGTGAATGACAGCTGTCCATACTTTGATGACTCGCAGACAGGCTTTGGAGGGCGCTGCCCTCTTGGACATTTCTGCGTGCAAGGTAGTATCTACCCTGAGGCCTGTGAGGCAGGTACATACGCACCTGTTGAAGCTATGGACCATTGCCTACCCTGTGAACCAGGTGAGTGTTATCAATATGTTAACCTTCACATGAATATTCATAGTTTTATTTGCATATAAGTGGTCTAATGTAAATAATTTTTTTTTATAGGATTCTATTGCGAGGCACAGGCAAGTAATTACACAGATAATCCTTGTCCATCTGGTCACTATTGTCCTGAGGGAACTGAGAGGTCAACACAATTCCCATGTCCACCAGGAACATTCAATAACCTGACTGGTAGCATTAACATCAGTGATTGTGTCCCATGCTTAGGTAAGGATGTTGTAGATGAAATTTGTAGATAAAATGTCATTTGGTGTGTAAATTATATAGCACCTCGGTTTTCAAAGAAATTATTACAGTATTATGGAATAATATTGATCACAGGGCAAATAGAGCAAATACAGTTAAACTTGCCTAAATTGACTGTGTCGAATAATTTCTAAGTCGATCTAATTTTACATGCCAAATTGATGTGTTTTCCATTAATTAACAATCTGTAAGTCAAATTTTATCTAAGTCGAACAATATTTCAATGGCATTTTGGATTCGACTTAGGCAAGTTCAACTGTACATTCATCTTACTGTGTTAATTCATAGTTTTTAAATTGTATAAAATAGTTGTTGATTGTAAATAAACAAATTATTTTTTAGAGAAGTGGGCATATTCCTATTGTCTTCTTATTATAACAATTATAAAAATAGATTTTGATTTCCATTTTGGTTTTCAGGTGGTTCTTATTGTGCGAGTGAGGGTCTTACCTGGCCTACTGGCCTATGTGAAGGAGGATACTACTGCAGTGGGGGCTCTAACACCAGTACCCCAAGTGGGTTTGCAGGGGACCAGTGCTCGGCAGGTACATACTGTCCAGAAGGGTCTACATTCCCTACAGCTTGCCCTGGTGGCCACTACTGTGCTGTAGATAGACTAGCCAACATCTCAGGAGAATGCGATGCTGGGTACTACTGCTACTTAATGGCTGTTGTACCAAATCCAGAAGATGGAAATGCCACTGGTATGTCATGAATATTTATGAGTTATTTGAATATTATAATCAGATCTCAATATTTACAAGTGTTTAGAAATTCATAAAATATTTGAATATTCATTGAATGTTTGAATGAGCTGAGCTTTTGGCCGAGATGTATTGTTCCTGCTTCTTTTGCTGAAGACCCCGGTTCAATCCCGGCCAGTGTGGGGGCTTTAATTTGAGTCTGATAGCTTGGTTCCTCTAAAAGCCCTCATATTGAGGGTTAGATGGGTTTAGGACAATGTTTGTATCCGTATGTGTCCGTTTATATGTTGTAATTAAGTTGGGCGCCGCTGCACTGTGGCGGCTGCAGATCCCTAGGGGCCAGCCCGAATTTTCAATTCCGATTTGAATGAAGACCGATGAAGAATTATTAAATATTAAAAATATTAAACAATTGTTGAATATCATATTTTTGAATTGTCAAGACATTTTCACCACAAGATAATAATACAACAATATTTCTATATTGATTAATTATGGTGGTAATAATATCATTTCCATTTTAAGGTCTACATATTCATGTCTAATTTAAGTTTGTGTGAAATCGATTAAAGCAGTGACGAACGTTAAGGCCAAAATTTATCAACACAGCTTGTGCTTCATGAAACTGAATTTCTTCGTCTTATGTAGGTGACCATTGTCCGATGGGAGCCTTCTGTCCTGCAGCCAGCGACTCCCCAACTCTATGCCAGTCTGGCACTTACTTAAACAGCACCCACAATGATGATGAGCTAGACTGTCTCCTGTGTGTTCCTGGCTGGTATTGTGCTGGTGGGGGGAACGCATTACCTACGGACAAGTGCTCCAGGGGCTACTACTGTCCTGCTGCACAAGATGAGGCTACACCTGCTGAATATAATTGTACACAAGGTAAGATAGATCCCATTTTTTTATACTGCAGGTAATGAAAGTTATCCAATCTAACCGATCATCTGGTGCCTTCACATTAAAGCTTATTGAACTGAAAAAGCCATCAAGGGCTGAATAAACACTCATGTGGCACACAGATATGCTATATACATGTAATATTATTTCTCTCAAAATATATATCAAAATGTATAGTACCATACCTTTGTAATAAAAGATAATCAGTATGCTTAACAAATTTGTAAATATAAATAATTGATAGATAACTCCCATATCTGCTGCAAGTTTGAAATCATTATATTAAATATGTTTAAGAAGAGTACTTAACAAACCACCTATCTTGGTTTTATGTGTAACATATTTATTTTGTTGCTTGATTGTTTTACTGTTGAATGTGGACCTTTTCTGAGATCAGTACTTATGTATTAAAAGAGTATTTCCAGTATAAATATTGAATTTGAATAAATAAGTAAAATTAAACAGATCTGCTATGACTGTTTATTCTTTTACTTTTTAGCTAATTTAGTATTTGTATTGTTATCGAGATTTAATCATTTTGAACTTTTCAATTGCCTAGGTCACTACTGTCAGCAAGCCAGCATAGAACCTCTCCGTTGTGAGTCAGGCACTTACCAAGACCAAGTGGGCCAGTGGGCATGCAAAGACTGTCCAGCTGGGTATTACTGTGACAACGTGATAGAACCTGTTGTGTTGTATAATGACTCATATTGCCCCACTGGTAAGCAGGTTTACATATCATCAATAATTTGTTTACTTTGTTTATATACCTCTGTTTTACTGTTATTCAGGTCAGCAGCTGGTGATCTTAAGTAGTTAATAGTGCTCAATATTTTGAAAGATTTGTTTAAATCATTGCTTTTGGATTTATGGTATATTGGTTGCGGAGTTCTGCTGAACAAAGCGGTGGTCTGTACAGAAAATGAAAACAGTATGCTTTATGTCTTGGTCCGACTATTCACATGTTTTCCATTTAACTTCCAAAGGTCACTATTGTCCACAAGACACCAAATATGCAAATGAGTTCCCATGTCCGCGTGGAACATTCAACAATCTGACGCACAGGACAGAAGAGTACGACTGCCAACCTTGCTCAGGGGGAATGTATTGCGAGACAGAGGGGCTCTCGGAACCTACGGCATTCTGTAGTCCTGGTAAGCAAACCGCTTATCTTGTTAAACTGCCATGAAAAGATAGCTTATTCTTAAGTTCAAGATTATGGTAATACTTTCATTAAGATTACTAAAATTACTTGAATATTTCGAATGCATTAATTATGATAATGAAATCTTGTTTTTTAAACACTACTTTAATTATTTTTGATTTCTTAATTAGTATTGCCTTATTGAATTACTTAATTAGATAACTCATGTTATTATTTAATTAAGATCATTTGAATAATTAGGAGGTAAATGTTATGATAAATTAAATCTATTTTAAGATTACTTTAAATACTAATTAACAATGTAGTGAATATGATTGCTTAATTGAAATTACTTAAGATGATTTAATTAATCTTGGTTAACAAAAATATTACTACTGTATATATACTTTTAAACGCTCATAAAAAATTATTTATTTGCAGGTTACTTCTGTCTGATTGGCTCAAATTCTTCAACACCGTTGTTTGGAAGTGATGCTGATGAGTGCCCAGTTGGTCACTATTGTGTTGAGGGCACTGTTCAGCCGCAGGCATGTCCACCAGGCACTTACAACCCAAGCACACGCCGTGAAGCAGTGGAAGAATGCTTGAATTGTACGGGTGGTCACTATTGTCCAACTTATGGGATGAATGAAATAGGACCATTGTGCCAAGCAGGTCAGTTTTTTTGAGGAATTGGAGAATAATCCAATTCAATCCTACCAAATATTTGTATTGAATTAAATAATATTTGTATCATGCCCATATTGTTTAGTTTCTAATATAGAGGGCGCTTTAGTTTCATGGTGATTAGATTCATTGCAATTATTAACAAAGTGGAAACATTGTCATACTTTTGGAAGTATTCCAGTTATTCTGCATGAGTCTTCTCTCAGATTTAATTTTTTCTTTTCTTTGGAGGATTACTACATGTATTTTGTATGAGTATTAACATAAATAATAACATTTTATATCATAATATGTACACTTTACTAATGATCTAACTGTTTACAGGTTCCTATTGCGAGTCTGGTGCGGACAATGACCAGTTCATCCAGTGCCCACCAGGAAGCTTCTGTGTGGAAGGATCCACTCTACCGGAGCAGTGTCCACCAGGTACCTACAGTAGTGCTAATGGCTTGACTGCAGAATCTGAGTGCACTAATTGAACATGACAACACCTCTGAAGAATACTCAACCTGAGTTGAATCATTAGTGTACTATATAACTATTTACTGCTTTATATTATACTTGTATTTTTTTTTTATTTATCATTATTATTTGTTAAAATAATTATCACTTTTAACACAATTATATTTATAATTATTATCAACATAAATTAAAAACATTTTTTGTGCTGTACAGGCAACTGTAGTAGAGGTTACTACCTGTCTCTTATACACATCTAGATGTGTATAAGAGACAGATCCTGGGTTGTCCTTCTTTGTTTACATGTTTTTGTTCACACCATTTTCGCCAAATTTGAAATCAAAATTTTTCGAGAACCTGGCAACTACCACTGGGGGACATCCAGAGGAATTTTGTTTAGTTACCAATGTTTGTCTGTGTGTGAACAGCTCTCTCTCTTGCCTAGTCTTTGGAAACAAAATGCCAAAACAAAAAAAAAAATAAAATAGGGGTGCATAAAACCTGCAGTGTTTGGAGTTGTTTTGTTACTGAATGTCCCCCAATGAAAAGTTGCAAATCTTCAGACGTTGGTGGCACTGTTTAAGCATGTATAATCTTATCAATATCATATTGTTTTATTGAGTCTATTTCGTGAATACTTACCTGGATAACCGACTAATTGCCATTGTTCCCAAAACGGAACACCCCTTCGAAAATAATGGAACAGTCCGACCCAAGGCGCCACGTGCGAACCGTCTCCCTAACAAACGTCCTCACGATCACGATTGATTTGTGTATTTTGATCAACAGGTACTTTAAAAAAAAAATAGGCCTACATATAAAATAATATATTTTTGGCTTGCAGGTAGTGGAAGTCCCATCCCATGTGATGGAGGCATGTACTGCCAGGTCGCTGGTGGCGCTGTTTAAGCATGTATAATCTTATCAATATCATATTGTTTTATTGATTTCCATCAACAGGTACTGGACTTGATTGGCAATCGTGTCCTGCCGGTACTTACAGCAACGCAACCCATCTGACTGACCAATCTGAATGCCTGCCTTGTGATGGCGGCAAGTATTGCCAAGGCACCCATCTAACTGAACCAACTGATGAATGTGACCCCGGCTTCTACTGTACCTCTGGGCTTGATCGGCCAAACCCTGGAGCAGCTAATGTTACCCTCAATGACACCAGCTGCACCTGCCCTGAACAAAGCATCTATACAGGTAATATTATATAGTCAATTCATTATTAATAATTACATAACCCTGATTAAAAAAATTTTGGAAAACCTGGACATGTGACATATGATCCTAAAACTTATTAAACATTATTAAACATGAAGCTGAAGTAGTTTAAGCTTGACATTTTCTCATGAATCTCATGCTAATAGGTGTCGGTGGAGTATGTCCAATTGGTCACTATTGTCCAGGAGAGACAGTTACTCCAAAACCTTGTGAGGCTGGTAGTTATGCAGCAGTGACGGAACAAGCAGCATGTACTGAGTGTCCAGAGGGCTACTACTGTGAAGTTGGGTCAACAGGATTTACAAACTTCTCCTGTCCTACGGGTATGTAAATGCTATGTCTCAGCTTTTGGCAAGTATGAAATGGCATCTGGCTTAGATTTCTTATTAACTTTGTGCAGCCCATTCAATTTTATTTCTTGTCATCTAGGCTTAAAATTTTATTTTGGTAATTTACACCTAGTAAGCCTGGTCCTTTTGGCCTACGTATTTACTTTTTTTTGTCAAACTTAGCATCCTTTGCCAGTAAGACTACTGTTAACAACATAAGCTTCTTACTTTCTAATTTTTCAAAACACTGAATCAATTATTGAATACAAAGCATAAAAAAATAAGATTGACATTTGTTGTTCCTACCTCTTTGTAGGCCACTACTGTCCAAATGGCACCAGGTATGCAATTGAATTCCCCTGCCCGCCTGGTACATTCAACGCACTTATAAATGGAATCTCCGATGCTGACTGCCAGCAGTGCCCACCTGGAAAATACTGCGAGGGATCCGGGAATAGCAATTATACGGATGAGTGCGAAGACGGTTGGTACTGCGAGGGAAGTGCAACAATGCGGAATGACACAGTTCATGGTGGGAAATGTCAACCAGGCTACTACTGCCCAAGAGGTTTGTGTTTTGAATTTTCTCTATAAAACATTTGATGTGTAAAATTAATGTTTTCTTAAACTCTGATGTGATGTCATCATGACCATATTTAGGCTTGTCACATGTTTTTGATGGTCTGGACCAGGCTTTAGAGGCTGGTGGAATGTGTCGCGTTTCATTTAAATATTGAGTGTAAAAATAGGCCTACATATAAAATAATATATTTTTGGCTTGCAGGTAGTGGAAGTCCCATCCCATGTGATGGAGGCATGTACTGCCAGGTTGCTGGTCTTGATGCACCCACAGACTTCTGTGCTCCAGGCTTCTATTGCATACTAGGAGCTACAACAGCCACTCCCACAGATGGTATGGAGGGTGATGAATGCCCTGCCGGGTACTACTGCGAAGAAGGCTCTCCCTACCCTAGAGGCTGTCCACCAGGAACGTTCAGTGATGCTGTCAGAAACGAGAATGTGACCGACTGCACACAGTGTCTGGATGGCGAGTTCTGTGGAGCTTATAATTTGACTGCTCCTTCTGGTAAGTCCAGTCTTCTTATCATTACTAATAGTGACTTACAGTGATGTATGGAAATTTAGTAAATAGTATTTAGTGTCTTGATAAATCAACATGACAACACCTCTGAAGAATACTCAACCTGAGTTGAATCATTAGTGTACTATATAACTATTTACTGCTTTATATTATACTTGTATTTTTTTTTTATTTATCATTATTATTTGTTAAAATAATTATCACTTTTAACACAATTATATTTATAATTATTATCAACATAAATTAAAAACATTTTTTGTGCTGTACAGGCAACTGTAGTAGAGGTTACTACTGTCCTCGAGGTCAGAGCGACATCCAAGCATTCCAATGTCCAGTTGGGCATTTCTGCCCAGAGCATACATTCGATCCTTTCCTATGTCCAAGTGGGACCTACCAGGCTGACTCAGGTCAATGGGATTGTGACACTTGTCCAGCAGGCTACTATTGTGACAAGTAAGTAAAACTTAATTTGAACATTGATTATATAATGATAATAATTTACAATGATAATTTCAGTGGTTTTCTGAGTTACACCATGTAACACAAGTAGATAATACTATATCTCTGTATGTTACTGCTGTATATTAATGTATTACTATAAATGTATTTTCTTGTTTTTAAGTAATGTATTAATAAGCAATTATACCATTGACTCTATCCTTAGCTCTCTGGGTGTTGTGGTCATCAACGATACAATAACTTGTCCAGCTGGCTACTACTGCCTGTCAGGTACAAAGCGTGCTGATCAGTACCCATGTCCAGCTGGTACATATGGCAATGATACCGGTTATGATGAAGTTAGCGATTGTACTCCCTGCTCTGGTGGGTACTATTGCGAGGAGGTGGGGCAAACAACCCCAACTGATCTGTGCGAGCATGGGTTCTACTGTCGACAGTATGCAAACACGTCTACGCCAGACCTTGGATACGATGCTGACATTTGCCCTCAAGGTAAGTCTGTTTTGTAAATTCTTATTCCTGGATAAACCAACTAATTTTCACTGTTTATTTAAGAACACCCCTACAATAATAATAGAATCGTGACTGCAACAAGTTAGTTTATTATTTGGTAGATTGATTGTGCAGAACCCTTTCTTTGATTGTACATAAACAAATACAGTAAGGTAACAACATGTAGCAGACTGATAACAAATAGAATGTTTATTTTCTAGGCTCATACTGCCCAACAGGAACAGCAGAGCCTGAGCCATGCCCTCCAGGCAGGTTTGGTGCCACAGAAGGCCTCCAGAACTCCACTGACTGCACACTGTGCCTAGCTGGTTGGTACTGTGAAAGCTCTGGCTTACTGTCATCTGAAGGTATGAAACTGCTCATGTATATACTAAAGGATTATTACCAGTGAGTGAGTTCCTGAAGGGAGGAGTTGATTGTGTCCTGTTACAACTATTAATATTGGCAAATTCATTTGCTGAAGTCCTGAAACAATTGCCACACCCTTTTTCATACTGCTCAGTTATAGAAATTTTGAATTCTATTGCAAATATATAATTTTGTTTAGAATTATTCTTGTAAAACTACACTAGCATGAAGAACATAATTGTTCGTTAGTATTTCAATGTTCAATTATCTCCTAAAGTTAATTATAGAAAAAATTGTGGTAAACTTTATTTTTAACTATTTATAGTTATAGAGACCACATTTATCTGTGCTATATAAATCCATCTATTATTATTATTATTATTATTATTGTCTTACTCTGTTAATCTCATTTGACATTTCAAAGCCAAAAAATCTAACAAATCAGTAACCATGTTCTGTTCTCTTCCTTTAGGCCTGTGTAGTGCGGGCTACTACTGTCCCGCGGGATCTGATTCCCGCACTATGGAAGTATGTACACCTGGTAACTACTGCCCTGAAGGATCAGATTTACCTGTTGCTTGTCCAGAAGGAACTTTTAACCCGTATGAAAGATTAGAGAATGAGACTGAATGTGTGTCCTGTACGGCTGGTAGTTACTGTGATATGCAAGGTAAAAAGGACAAGATTTAATTTTAAAGGTCTCCCTCTAATTAAATAATTTGATAGTGTGGACAAAGTTTTACACTACAAAAAGTACTAATTTGATGACATCTTTGATAATGACTGTGAATTTGCATAAATTTGTTTGTATCTGCTGCAGTTGATGCATCTTCGATTAAATTGATTTCAATTAATGGTACTCTTAGTTGGTGCTGGGAATACAAATAGCTATCATGCTACAATGTGCTCAGTTTTTTTGATAATTTTTCAATTATTTTTATTATTTTTAAATGATTGTATTTGTACATTAATTGTTTTCATTATCTCTGACAAATTTGTGTGTAATTATTATTCACCTGTCTGTCCTTAGAATCACATGCTATAATGTATTTCTGATAAATTTTATATTTTATATCCTAAAGGTATGATCACCCCTGCTGGCCCATGTGAACCAGGCTATTATTGTCCAGGTGGTCAGAATGACTCTAGACCTGTTGAATATGCTTGCACCATTGGTCACTACTGTCCACTGAATTCCAGTGAACCCCTTCCCTGTGCTAACGGAACATACATGAACCAAACACATGCATCGGACTGTTTTGTCTGTCCTGAAGGATGGTAAGCCTTTTAAAACAATATTTTGCTACAGGTCTCTCTAATTAATTGCCCGACCAATGAAAGACCACTTTCGATTAAACACCATCTTCCTTCAGCCCAAATTAATACCTATCTTATATCCTTTTGATAAAGTTTTTTTTTCTAAGTAAAGACCAAAGCTGCTAAAGACCATGAAATCCACAGACCCAAAATTAGTCTTTAATTGGAGAGAGACCTGTGTGTTTTTTATTTTTGCATCAATGTTCTAAGTGGTATATGTTGTTGTTGCTAAGTTCTAGGGACTCTCAATGCATACCTAAATCAGAAAATAATAATACAGACATTTCATTATCTAACTTTTCATCTGTATTTATCAGGTATTGTGTTCTGGGCAACTTAGTGGATGAATGCCCAGAGGGCTACTACTGTCCTGAGGGTACAGGCTTTGATTGGCAGCCCTGTCCACGGGGCACATACAACAACGAGACAGGATTGGCTGATATTGATCAATGTAAGCTCTGCCCCGGTGGTTACTACTGCGATGAAATGGCGGGAACCACAGCAACTAAGGAATGTGCAGCAGGTAAGACATCGTTTGGGTAGGATTTGATTTAAGTAATTAATAGTAATTAGATGGTAAGACACCAATTAAGTTGAATACATTTTTTAAGCAATTAAAAGAAATACCAAGAATTTAAGTCAGAGCTAAGTTATAGAATTATATTATATTATTACTGCTCTTCCAAGAGCCTAGAAATACGGAGACACAAATGTTCCCACTATTAGGCCGAAAATCATGGTAGACTTCATAACATTGATAAAATTTATATAAATCGTTTTTGATAACCTGATTATATAATTTTAAACACATTTTTCATTTGTTGCTAGGATATTACTGTGAGTATGGTGTAGATGTTGCCATGCCTCTTGGAGAATATAATGTGACATTTGAGAATGGTTCCTGTCTGTTCCTGGATGGTCAAACCGGAGTTGGTAGCATTTGTCCGGAGGGACACTATTGTCCACAAGGAAGTGAGAGGCCGATTCCCTGCATTGCTGGAACATACGCAAATACAACTGGATTTGCAGAGTGCTTGGAATGCCCAGAGCAATATTACTGCTTAGAAGGTATTTATTGATTTGTTCACTCTTTTGAAATATTCATTCTTTCATTATTCAGCCATTTTGCAGCAGAATAACTAAAAAAATAAGTGAAACAGACTACAAAATTTGTGAGATGTGTAAGATGTAGAGTATGTCTTTTGATTAAAATGTAGCATAGTACAAGGAAGACAATAATTATTTTAATTTTCATTGAAAATAAAATATTTACAATATACACCTTCTTTTGTTCTCTTTGTGAAGGATCTGTTATCTACGATGACAAGCCATGTCCAACCGGACATTACTGTCCCTCTGGAACTGACTCTGAGTTTGCCTTCCCATGTCCTGAAGGAACCTACTACAACCTCACAAAGGCCAGTGACCAAAATGACTGCATTCCCTGCCCTGGCGGCTATTATTGCGAGACAGATGGACTTACGAATCCGACAGACTTGTGTGCAGCAGGCTGGTACTGCAGCGGAAGCTCAAACTCATCTATGACAACTATATTTGGAGGCGAATGTCAGCCTGGTTTTTACTGCCCTGAAGGATCATATGATATGACACCTTGCGATCCTGGGACCTTCTGCCAAATATCTGGACTGGATTTACCATCTGGTAACTGCACAGAAGGTACAAGATGTCTCTCTTTGATTTGATCATTTCAGTCATGTGGTGTTTATTTCTGATTAAAGTATATATTTAAGTATTGATCATTCTATACTTAAAAATGATATTATAAGTTGATGAAATATTAATATCAAATCAAATGACATTAAATTTTATCTCATTTACAGGTTTCTATTGTTTGCTAGAAGCTAATACTCCAACCCCAACTGACAACATCACTGGTGCCATCTGTCCAGTTGGTCACTACTGTCCTGAGGGTACACCAGATAAGATCCCATGTCCATCAGGCTACTATCTGGACTCTGAACAGAACAGCGCCCTCTCAGACTGTATAAACTGTACAGCTGGAAGCTACTGTCCAGGTGTTGGACGAGAGCTTCCTATTGGTGAATGTGATGCTGGCTATTATTGTCCAACTGGTCAAAGTCAATCAAGTCCACCAGAATACATGTAAAGATTTTTTATTTTATGTTCTCTTAACTCTTTGAATGATATTAATATCAATAAGTTTACAACTTCTTTCTTATTTCCATAGAATATTCACAAAAAAAAAAACATTTTAAAACAATATAGATTAAGATAACATTCATTGAAATCACTTCTTATTTATTTCCAGATGCCCGATTGGTCACTTTTGCGAGATCGGATCTGATGACCCTGTCCGCTGTGAGAATGGAACATACCAAGACGAGCTTGGTCAGAGTTCCTGCAAGACATGCCCATCTGGGTACTTCTGTGACAACACTATGACATGGGTCGTCCTTAACAATGACACAACTCTTTGTCCAATGGGATACTACTGTCCATCGGGAACGCAGTTCGGTACTGAATTTCCTTGTCCTATTGGCACCTTTAACAATCTCACTGGTGAGTATAGTTGATGCATGATGGGATGCTACTCGTACTCAGAAAGACTTTCCCAAATTGTCATGTGATAGTGTATCTATAAACATAATAACTATATAAATAGAAACTGATGAAGTGATTGTCCAGAATGGAAATGACAACACACTTGAAAATATACATTTAATAAATAATGAAAGCCTTAAAGTTTGCCATCAAATTTAATTATATGAGGCTGCAGTACAGAACTGCAGAGGATAGAACATCACACACTTCTAAATGCCTAAACATCGCCTACATTCACTAAAATCTAAACACATCTAAACTTAAAACATCTTCCAATTTCCTTCGCAAATATGTTATGCACAGCTAACAACCTTGCACTGTACAATATGAGAGTACAGCACTTAAAATAAAAATATAATGTGAAATAAAATTGATGTTATTTTTTTTCTGTTTGTAGGCCTTAGCAGTATTGATCTGTGCAGTCCATGCAGTGGGAGCTACTACTGCCCAACACCTGGCATGGTTACCCCATCTGAGCCATGCAGCCCTGGCTACTTCTGTAAACAATATGCTAACATCTCAACACCAGACCAAGGTAAGCAGCCCGTCCAAAAACTAACAACATAACTCCTGATTTATATGAAATGAACTAAATATTTGAAAGCAGTCTTCTTCTTGAATACTTACCTGGATAAACTGACTAATTGCCTTTGGAAATGGAAATGGAAGACCCGTTCAAATCAGATAGAACAGTCCGACCGAAGATGGAAAAAATGTTTGCAAGAAAAATTATTAGTGTATCTAAAATTCCTATTAATAACAATTACTTTGTTGAATTAGTATTTGACCTTTTTCATCTCAGGAGAGGATGCAAACATATGCCCAGCAGGCTACTATTGTCCCGAGGGTACTGCAAATCCTGTCCCTTGCCCCAAGGGTTCATACAGTGATGAAACTGGACGTTGGGAGGAGAGTCACTGTGTGCCCTGTACTGCTGGACATTATTGCGCAGAATTTGGAATGACCAATACTAGTGGACTTTGTGATCCCGGGTGAGTTTGGTCTTGCTATTCAAATCAGAAACATTGGGCATATTCGACTGGTTCATTTTGTTGAGTACGATTTTTCGTTGAATATTAATTTCATTTAACTGGTTCGTAAAATAGACTTCGGCCTATTTCTTGCCATGTATTACAAATAGGTCCTTGAATGTGTTTTTTTTCATAGTGATTTACTCCATATTTATCCAATAATTGTGTAATTTTCATTTTTTTTTACGCAAAACAAACAATAAAAATATTTACTGGGATAAACCGATAAATGCTTTCCTTTGGAAATTACTTCTTGAGCATAAAAGACAAATAATGGACTTGCCTTAGCTCGCCTATATACGCCCTGAATGAACAATATCCTTGTTTCCTTCTCTCTGTAGAGCGATATAGGTAAATTGGAAGAAAAGCTTACCCATCCTATGTTTAGAAGTGTTGTTTATTTTTACTTTCCAAAGATTATCAATTAATAATTATTACATGTCGATATCTTGCAATTTTTTTTAAAGCTACTACTGTTTACAAGGTTCATTGGATCCAAGAAATGTGTCTTGCCCTGTCGGCCATTACTGTGAAGTGGGCTCAGGAAACCCTGAACCGTGCCCAGCGGGAACCTACACTAACACAATGAATAGGTACGATGTCAGTCAATGCGAATTGTGCGATGAAGGAACCTATTGCAACGACACTGGTAAGTATTATTATCGTCACTTAAAAAATGTAACAACAATTTTCTGATGCTTCAAGAATTAGAGTTTCTTAATTCATTTTAAAACAAATATGATCTTTCAGGTTTATTTGAACCATCCGGAGAGTGTGATCCAGGATTCTTCTGTCCGGAAGGCCAGCATGTCTCCAACCCTGCTGATTACCCATGCCCCATTGGACTGCATTGTCCCCAGGGTAGCCCTTTACCAATCCCTTGTGATCCAGGCACCTATACCAACTTAACCCAGCAGCCTTCGTGCTTGGAATGTCCAGCTGGGTTTTATTGTGTACCGGAGGAGGTCATTGAAGGTCAGTTTAATATTCTACCTGTTTTTAACTTTCAATTTTTGTATTTTGTAATTACTTAACTTATATTATTATAGCTTTTAGTATTAGCAAAAATGTCTTACATTGTAGGCAATTCAAGCAGTGGATTCAGGCTGTGTCCGCAAGGCTACTACTGTCCAGCGGGCACTGGCCGTAACTGGACCGCATGCCCAAGAGGAACATATGGTGCTCGTCCTGGTCTAGAGGATGAAGAGGGATGTACCAACTGTGACGGTAAGCCAACCATACAGTGTTTTACTGTTCATTTGTCTATTGTATTGGAATGTATTGTTTATTGGTATGTCTAATCAGTATTTATTGGGTATTGGTGTACTAATTGATAACTGGTACATTTAATCAGAATGTATTATTATTAATTGGTACAGTATGTCTATTTCATGAGTACCAGCATTAACTGATATAAGCCAGATTCCTAATTTATTATTGGTACATTTAATCGGGATACCGAAAGGTCCACTGAATAATCTCAGATAAGATAATATAATACAGTACGTACTCCAAGTATCGAAATGCACGCTATCGTGATGGGATTCAATATTTCGACATTATTACGTCATCATCAGGAATTTAATCGCAATGTTTTGATTATTGGTATGTTTATTTCGTATTGTTGTACATATTGAGCATCAGTATGTTCATTCAATCGGTAGGTATTGATTATTATATGCTTTATGTATTGAATGTTATATGATCTATTATCTGTATGTAAATATATATAAATATGTATTTATTTTTTTAAATTGAGTTGATTCCATTTTATTGTAGGGGGTTACTACTGCCAAGGAACTAATTTGACCAGCCCCACTGACCTATGTGACCCAGGCTATTTCTGCACATCTCGAGTGGACAGAGCAAATCCAACAGCATTTGAAAATGATACATGCTCTTATGAAGGTAGGTGTTCTGTCTCGTCTTTGGTTAAATAAAAGAACGTTGTATAAAAAAAGGGAAAAAAGACACAATTGAGAAAATGTTTCGTGGCAAAAGTTTTGAAGATATTGTCGATAGCAGCAAAGGTAGCTGTAGCTGCGACAACGGTGAAAATTATTATTAGAGTAATTTGTGAAGATAAAGGTATTGATGATGTTGAGAAATTTGTTGGAAGTTAATCATCCATATTTCTTATCAATTTCCCTCTGTCCCATTCTTTTTTAATTATAAGGTGCTCATACTGGATATGGAGGTGTCTGTCCCACTGGCCACTTCTGTGAACGAGGCTCCGAACTGCCTATTGGTTGTCCTGCTGGCACTTACCAAGACCTCGAGGGGAAAGCGGACTGCAATGACTGCCCAGCAGGCTACTACTGTTTGGCCAACTCCACAACCTATATGTAAGTAACATTCCTTAAATCATAGTATTTCATGTGTGTGATTAAGTGCATTCAATTGTGTCATTACTAAACAGGATAAGGTGTTCTATCATAGCAAATTACAGTGATGCACAGCTCAGGATGATAACATTTTAACAGCTACCTGGATGAATCCAGACTTGATGCGGAACTACTGTACCTTAGCATTAACATTATCCAGTTTATGACTATTGAGAAAATGATATATGTTGACATAAACAGAGTTTGAAATTTCCATTTTTTTCAGGGACACAATTTGCCCACCAGGCTACTACTGTCCAAATGGAACAGAGTATGACATCCAGTTCCCATGTCCACAGGGGACATTTAACAATCTTACAGGTAGGTTTTGAGTCTAAATCTCACTCCATACGAACAAATTCAGTTTCGTTACCATCCTCACACAGTTGTAGCTTAGCCCAATCAACTCCAAAACACATCATTTTTTGGGGTTGATACTTGATAATTATACATTCATCTACTTTTTTTCAGGTGGCCACAGCCTTAGCTCATGTATAGACTGCCTACCAGGAATGTACTGCGAGGGCGCCGGTGACTACCCAACAGATTTCTGCAATGCTGGCTGGTATTGCATATCCGGTGCTTATGAACCACAGCCTAGCGCGCCATACGGTGGAGAGTGTCAACCAGGTAGTCTTCAAAATCAACCTTCTAATTTATTATCTCTAACTATGTCTATTTGGTTTTTTTTTAATTTTAATATGGTAATAGTTGCAAGATTTGCCATAACTTAAGTATGTGTTCCATATGTGCTTGATTAACAGAGGTAATAACGTGAAGCGCTATATAAGTAACATATTTTTATATAGATACAAGATGATAAATATTAAATGACATATCATGTAATATACTCTGATTAGTAAATAATACCAATCCTCGAAGACATGTTTCTACATATAACTGACAATAAATCCTTATTACAAACACCATACATATTTCAATAGTCCAATATAAAGAAAATACTTGATGAACTATGCTTTATAGGTCAGTATTGTCCAATCGGATCATCCAAACCATTGTCATGTGACCCTGGAAAATACTGTGATGTGACGGGTATGGAAGAACCACGTGGTGACTGTGATGCTGGCTATTATTGCTCAAATGGCTCGTCAACAGCTACACCTAATGGTGTTGGAGGTAAGTCTATCTGGAAAAACTACTGCCCTGATTTTGTATGCACACAATGAAACGTTAATAAAATACAAGATAGGGGGCACCCTATTAGAATACCTTTTATGAATTTTTGAAGGACGCCCACTAGTGGTAGTACTTTTTGAGATAGGATTGTGTTCCAACGAATCCCTAAGATTTAGACTTCTATACTCTTTACTTTAAGTTATTACGCCACATTTTTAATTTTACAAGTGATAGGTTATCTGCTATTGCACACCATAGATTTTCAGTGGCTTTTCTGTTACTGGTGACAATTAAAACGTATACTGTGTTTTTAAACATCTATATAGGTGACAGATGCAGTCCAGGTCACTATTGTGTTGAGGGAAGCTACAATGAACAGCCTTGCCTACCAGGGACTTACCAGCCCAGTGAGATAGCTGAAAACTCAACCTGGTGCCTAGAATGTACTGCTGGAATGTATTGCAATGATAGCGGCTTACCAACTCCTGAAGGAAGGTGTACACAAGGTATGAAAATTGGATTTAAATCAGCAATTTGATTGATTTATACAGATATAGATAAGGCAAGACATTTTTTGTTCCTTGTTTCGCGGTGTTATTTTTGGAGCAGTATTAATATATAGTTATGATTGTCATAACCCAATATTACTTTCCGTGTATTTCTAGGTTTCTACTGCCCTGGTGGTCAGACTGTCCCAGCTCCCAATGAATATCGTTGCCCTGTGGGCTATTACTGTGAAGAAGGTGTGGGTAACAAGGAAGCTTGCCCTGCAGGTACATACCAGAATGAGGAGGGACAGTGGACTTGCAAAGAATGTCCAGAAGGCTTCTATTGTGATGATGTTAATGGTCCTATTATCAACTTCACCAGCAATGTATGCCCAGAAGGTAAGAAGTTTTTTATTTGTATAGGTGTAATTTTGCCCTACCTGACGTGGAAATGTACCGAATACTCAGTACATTTGAAAACAACTGCGAAAAAAATCGCAAGTTGTTCTCAGGTGGGACTCGAACCCATGATCTCCAGATCACTAGCCTGGCATCATACCTCTAGACCACCGAGCTTGCGCCTGATGGCCAGGGTTGAATTCGAGTCCAAGTAAGCAGCGGGTACTGCAGTGGTGATAGTAATTGTTAATGTACCGAGTATTCGGTACATTTCCACGTCAGGTAGGGCAAAATTACACCTATTATGTTTCTCCTGACGCAAATCCAGGTATTGTCTATTATTCCATCACAACAATATATAATTATTTTATTGTTATAAATAAATAAATACTTTTTTCTTTAGCTGCTGACTCAAATCCTGCATGATAATTATTTTGATGACTAACAACGGTATTGTTTAAGACTTCATTATACCCTAATTTGAAACCTACTTTTAGAGCATTAAAAAGTTTTATTCTTGTAATTGGTTAATGTAGTTGATTTGACCTTAAAACATTAGTGGGAAGACAAATAAAATTATACTACAATCAACTTGTAATGTAACAGTACATGCTTTCTTAAAGCCAGGCTCCAGAGAAAATCAAATTTGATATTTTGACACAAAAAGTGTATGCAAGACACAAAAAAGGGTGTTTGACAAAAAAACTTGGCAACAGTTAATATAATACAGATTTTTGAATATTTAAAAACATGGTGAAAAGGTGGGAAAATCGCTGGTTAAGCCCCGTTTTCCTCCATTTTTGAATATTCAAATATCAGTACCTCATTTTTTCCTCTAATCTCTGGGGCCTGGCTTTTGCAAAGACGGCAAAAAATCAAACATACAAAGATGGTAAAAGAACCGAGTCAAGTCAGTCCAACCAAGCTCAACTAGATCTAATTGATTTACTGTTTTCAGAAGCTTGGTTGTTATAGAAATCATTCCTATATGTGTAAAATCCCTTATTATTAGGGAAGAATAAAAATTAAGTTTATGCAGTGTATGAAGATTTTTTATTTATATTTGATATTGATTCTTGTAGGTTACTACTGTCCAAATGGTACCACTGCAGCTACCTCCTATGCGTGCCCAATTGGAACGTTTAACAACATCACCGGCTTAACAAATGCAGATGAATGTACTCACTGCCTAGGTATTAAATGTTGTCAGGCTTTATCCAAACTATTGAATTTTATAGTAAAAACAAATGTGATATGCCCATATTTAGGTGTAACATGACATCATCAAGTCCATATATGGAGACATCACATAAATACTTTTACTACTAGTTGTGGTCATGTATTCAGTGCTGTGGTATAAATTGTTAAAAATCTGTATATATGGCCCATGCAGACCTGCAGCCACAGCACTGCAGCCCCTACCATCGTTAGTGCACTGAGAGACAATCCTCTACTCTTTTCTAGTAGTGTAATAAGTTCATGCTGTTAACCTGCACATGGTGACCCTGCTACAACTGTTCCAGTCAACTGATAACAGCAACTAGAATCCATTATTTGCGATTATTTGCTAAAAGGAAGTTACATTAACACCTGTGTAGCTCCTGTGATTATGAATTCATATGAATGAATAAACAAATAAATAAATAAAAATATTTTCATGGGTGGATTTCCCACATGATTAAAAATCCTAACTGTACTGGGTTTAATCTGATTTTTAATTGTGCGGGAAATCCACTTAAGAATAAACATGTGTTACAGCTCCTGTGATTATTGATTCACACGAATGAACAAACTAAGTTCTTTTGAGTTTACAAGTGCCACAATGCACTAGGGATCAATGGCTTGCCATCCAGAAGATTAGGTAATTATGTGTACTTCAGGTTCAGTACAAGAAAAAAACTAAACATTCATCATTATTTTTCTTTTTACCAGGTGGTTTCTACTGCGGGCAACCTGGTCTCACCTATCCCTACACCTTATGTGCGGCTGGATACTACTGCAAGATAGGGGCACCTGTTGCAACACCTGATCAGGGAGAAGATGCCAATGCTTGTCCAGTTGCCCATTACTGTACAGAAGGGACCATTGAGCCAATGTCTTGCCCAAGTGGAACATACAGCAACGATACTTTATTGCAAGATGAAACAGAATGTAATCTTTGTGCAGCAGGTAATTATGAAGTTAAAATTATTACCGTAAATCATTGAATAAACTTCGTTCTCGAATAAGTGCCTATCACGATTTAGCGCTGCAGCAAACATGATTTTTTTGTCGCTAAGCACCCTCTCGAATAAGCGAGTATATAGTACCTCGTGTGTAATGAAACACTTTCAGAAACAAGGTTTTAAATACAATGTATATTGTGTTTAATTGAATAAATTGCACAATGAAGACAGCATATCTTTTTAAACGTAAACGGACTACAGGAATACGTGAGATAGGTAGCTTGAGAACGGGCATGGAAATCACCATAGCAATATTTATTTAATAAGCGGCGCTCCCAAATAAGCGCCGCACTGAAGCCTCCAAAAATTGTATAATCGCCGCAGAGCTTATTCAAGGATTTACAGTATTTATCATGAAATGTGCTACAACACTTGGTCCTTACAAACAATGCTGCCATTGTGGATTAATTATTTATCCATTAAGTAACAAGTGATTGATCACTAATCATTTTCATTATGTCTTAATTTTAAATAGATTAGGAATCCATATTGATTGTCTTTTTATTTGTGCCAATGAAAGAATCATTTTCGTTTATGTAATGTTTTGTCTTTCAATAATATTGTTACTTCTCTTCTGATTTTAGGTTCCTACTGCTTAGGTGGAGAAATAGAACCTGATGGCTACTGTGAACCAGGTTTCTATTGCGTGAACGGTTCAGATGACCAGCAACAGTATGTCTGTCCACCTGGACGCTACTGTCCACTTGGCACATCTGTACCTTATAGGTGTCCAGCCGGTACTTACTCTAACGACACTCGCCTTTCCGCTGAATCAGAATGCCGTAACTGCACGGCAGGATGGTACTGTCAACAGACGGGTCTCACCATGGAAGAGGATCTATGCACTGAGGGCTACTACTGCCCTGAAGGTAAGTAGCAAGATTGGAGTTATGAGAATCTGATGATGATTATAGTGAGTGTATGGTGTGGATAAAGGTGATAGTTATGAAGGTGACAATGATGATAACATTGACAACAATGATAGGGATGAGGATGATGATGATAATGACAACAATGATGGCGATGATCATGATGGTAAGGAAGATGAAGGTGAGAATATTAGTGATGATGAAAATGTGGTGACAGTAATAGATATAACCACAACTATGAATGTTCAACAATATATATTATCATTATAATGACATTAAATCAACTAAAATATGCAAATCAGTAGTGATGTTGGTATTCTATGAGTGAGATACTTAACCTAAATAAACTCTATGCTTAAACGGCAATTAGCCGGTTTGTCCAGGTAAATATTTACGAAATAGATACAAAAAAATTGATACACTAAAATTAAAAACTGTTATTTTTTAGGCTCATCTGTGCCTGAGGCAGTCAAGTGCCCAATCGGTCTGCACTGTCCAGAAGGCTCTCCTGAACCCAAAGCATGCCCGCCTGGGTACTTCACCAACACTACTACCATGTCATACTGTGAGATTTGTCCTCAGGGATACTACTGCTTACCGGAAAATGAAACACTAGGCAATCCAGACCTACAAGCTGGATATGCCGACTGTCCACAAGGCTACTACTGTCCAACAAGGACTGGCCTTGACTGGCAGCAATAATTACACATTTTAGCCTGTTCTTAAAGCTATAACATTATAATAGATTAATACTATTTGAAATGTGGAAAGAGGTAAAGCTGCAGCTTGCGTGATAGAAGATTACTTGATTTCTGTCGAAAATTATAAATTTTTATACAAACATCCCTATACACCTCATGTTGTGAGTTAGTTCACAGAACAGAACATGATCCCTCTGTCAAATTTTATTGATGTGAAAGGGAAGTTCTTAGTGGCATTATCTTAAAACGTTCTTATCATGTTGTATATTATTATTACAACCCATACACCGCAACGCTCGAGTTTCAAAATACGGGTAAACTAGCTGTACTGAACTTTCTGTGTAAATTGAGGGCGCAATTGAAAATGATAGTGCTCAGGGGAAATTTGATTGGCTGAATCTATGGCAGCCATCTTGGATGGTACACACACACAGCTCTGCGTATTTCGAACATTGAATACATTGCTGTTAGCACTCTTAGTATTCTTATTATATCTCTATGGTTTTTTATCAAATATCTTAAAATGTAATTCTTCATCTCCACCCTTTTGTGATGTAATATTTGTTGTGTTAATATTTACTGCAGACACATTTTATTCCACTTCCACAAGATATCACAGCGATCATGTTCCCAATATAGATGTTGTATAACCTGTTAAGAATAGTACATATATTTTTAATCCCTATCCAGACTATAAAATTTGATTTGACAAAACGTGTGACATGCCTATGTATGGCCATGATGACTTTACATCATGACCATATATAGGCACATCATGACTAATATTGGCATACAACAGTATTTTTGTAGAAGAAAATTTGATAATCTGGGCAGAGCTGTAGACAGGTAAATTTTACCAACAACCTGTTCCTGTATTCATGAAGTTCTATTTGTATTCTTAAGGTTTAACACTTCTTTTGCATTCATTGTTTATTCACCCAAAATATATACAACCCACAAGAAAAAATGATATATGAGAAAGACAATAAACATTCTTAGTTGGTGATGATTACCACTATATGGTCAGTGGCAGAGGGTAATTTTTCTCCCACCCATAACTCCAGTACTGGTACTAGTGTAGGTAATTATAATGCGCCTCTTCCTTGAGGTTATAAAATGCAGTTCTTTTTCCTGGTCATTGGGTCGACATGCTAAGTGTTGCTGCTGTAATCAGAGCAGGAGCAGCCAACCCCTCTAGGTACCCATTTATACTCCTGGGTAGAGAGAAGCAATGCAGATAAAGTGCCTTGCTCAAGGACACAAGCGAAATGCACAGCGAGGGATTGAAACCCCTACCTCAAGGTTGAGACATCAAACCGTTCCTGCTGCTTCTAGGCTAGACCTCGGCTATGCCTTAAATATACAATTTTAATAGATAAGATTAATTTCACATGGACATAGTATTTCATACTTAAACAAGATAGTATCACTACTACAATAGTAAGATTAACATTTTCAATCTTATAATAAATTTTATACAGCCAGTGTTATGTATTGACCTAGGCTACTATGGCTAATGACAGGTACACTTTCACCATTAAAGGCTTTTTCTATGAATGGAATGGCCTGTACGAAAAACGAGCTCCTGTAGACCAAACCTAGTACTGTTACGATTTTAATCGTACGGGAAATATCCTCAAAATCAAACAGTTCCCGCTGCTCCAAACCACTTCTACAACGTTAATCAGTAGTTAACAATTATCCCATATCACCTCATTCCCCCACTTGGCTTCCACTACTTTCCCATTGTGCTATTGTACATGATGCATGCCACTAATTATACTATCAGCAGTCACCTTTTATTATTCTCCATTTAATAGATTCAACAATGTCGTGACTGTGACGGAGGACACTACTGCAATATAGAGGGCGCAAACACCACATCAGGTCTGTGTGACGTTGGCTATTGGTGTGATTCTGGAGTTGACCGCATGAATCCCAACAATGAAGACACAAACTCAACATACGACGCCTCATGTCCTCTGCTTGGAGGTCACACTGGAATAGGTGGGGTATGCCCTGTGGGGTACCGTTGCCCCATCGGTACAATCCTTCCACTTGGATGTGATGCTGGTACATATCAAGATGAGGAAGGACAAGGGGCATGCAAGGAATGCCCGGCTGGTAAGTGTAACCATGGAGCATATAAGTTTTGTATAGTGTAACTAAGGCCTTGAGTTTCAAAGTTGGATTCCTCAGGATTATCCAATTATTCTTCATGGCTGCAAGTGCCATTTTTTTTCAACATCGGATTGGTCATAATCACATAATGCAATACAGAAATTCATTTTGTTAGTATTTAAAATTGATTAAAGAAGTGTCTTTCAATTTTTATTTACAAATTTTATATTCAAACCTATTCACAGGCCGATATTGTCCAACCAATTCAACTCATAGTGACTTTACATGCCCAGCTGGTCACTATTGTCCAGCCGGTACAGGAATGTCAGATCAATTCCAATGCCCACCAGGAACCTTTAACAATCTCACTGGTCAGACAAATGAAAGCTCATGTGTCATCTGTCTTGGAGGAATGTACTGTATGGGATATGGAAATGCTAACCCCACTAGTAACTGCAGGTGAGTCTTGACTAGAATAGAGGTTTGATGGGTGAGGTGCCCACCTTCGAATTTGAGGGTCCTAGGCTCAATCTTTTAAACAGACACAACTACTCTCACAATTAATATCAACCCTGTGTGACATAAAAAGAAAAAAAAAGAAAACATTACTTGTCCCCTTTCTAATTTTTTGGTGATTTTTTTTTTGATACCAAGAAAATATGACAGAAAGCTAAACAGCCTGATAAGTGTGTGTGTATGTTTGTTTTGGTATGGACAATTTTAGTTTTAAAAAATGGAAAAAAGGAGGCCTCATGCCCCTTTAAATTTTTTTTCGACTATTTATCAGGTGGCTAAGTGAGAAGATTTTGACAAATACTTTATTTGTATTTGTTTAGTCTGTTTTATGAACACTAATAATTGTTTTATGTATTTTCCTTCCTGTAGTGATGGATGGTACTGTATAGGAGGTGCATCTAACCCCATGCCTACTGATCCTTCGATTGGGGGCAAGTGCCAAGAGGGTTACTACTGTCCCGGTGGTACAGAGTCACAGATAAAGTGCGATCCAGGATTCTATTGCCCTCGAAAAGGACTAGCAGAGTCACTGGCGTTCTGTGAACAAGGTAAACAAAAAAGGGACATAATATGTCAAGTATTCAGAATCTATGTGTATCTTCCCCGAACTACCAGCTGTCAAATCTGTGGTTCTATAATGCATAACAAAGAAGTAATAAATGCTAGAATGTGTACTTGTTGCTGGCAGCCAACGTGTTAAGAATCTTATTGGAATTATAAACAGTTTGTATTATCATTAATCTTCCTTATCTTAACAGGTTTTTACTGTACCCTAGCAGCCACTACAAGCAGACCAACTGACAACATAACAGGAAATGTTTGCCCACAGGGCCACTATTGTGAGGAAGGTAACCCATATCCCGAACCTTGCCCAATGGGCTACTACTTAGACGAAGAGCAGCAGAGTCAGGTTGATAATTGCAAGAATTGCACAGAAGGTAAGATAACAGAAGACAATACTGACCGAGGTTATCCTAAAGCACAGGTGGACAAAGTGCGGCCAGATGGTGATTTTGCTGCAACCCACAAAAGTAAATTAAAACCCTATGTGTGCAGCCCACCAATCATCTTTGGCTAGAAAATGCCTTGTTTTGTGCGGCCCAAAACGTATCATCTGTAAATAGTGATATTAAAACTGAGCATAAAGTGGGATAAAAGCAGTGCATAAAAGCATTTGCAAGAACACTGGAAACATCTATGTTTGGGCGTGGCCCTCAGTGTTAAATCAAAATTTCTCTTTGGCCCTCCGACCCATTTTTATGCCCATTCCTGTCCTAAAGTAATGATAAACAATCTTTATAATCATATTTTTTCTTATAATAACTAATTAATTCTTGGTATTCAACAGGATCTTACTGTGGCAGTGAAGGACTTCCCAATCCGACCGGACCATGCCAACAAGGCTACTATTGCCCACGTGGGCAAACAGTTGCCGCCCCTGCCTCATACCGCTGTCCACTTGGCCACTTCTGCACCACTGGTCGTGCAACTCCGGAACCATGTCCTTCGGGATCATACCAGGATACCGAGGGCGAGTGGTCATGTAAGGAATGTCTAGAAGGACACTACTGTAATGCTACCTTTGGACCAGTGGATTTCTATGGAGAGTACATCTGCCCGATGGGCTACTACTGTCCCAATGGAACTGAGTACAGCACACAGTATCCTTGTCCAAGAGGTACCTTTAACAACATTACAGGTAAGAGTTTCTATTTTGTGAATACTTAACTGGATGAACTGATATAAGCCAGATTCCTAATGGAAATTACCCACGAAAAATAATGGAATCGTCTGATCATCGCTTTTGATTTGTGTGATATTATTGAATCAAGCTTCAATAAATAATTTGTTTATTATCGAAAACACAGTTACTTGTCTCAAAGTTGCAGCCAGGAAAATAAACCAAAAATACAAAACTAAATCACACCAGATATTGTTAATTGTTGAACATTGAAAACAAAAAAAAACGTAAGCAGTACTGTAATAAGAATAATCCTAATTTTACATCATCTTTTATCGATGTGAATGGAATTTTGTTGTTTCTTCTTTCTCTCTAAAATGGACTCTATGCATGTAAACATTTAAAAAATAGTCCAGTTTTTTTATGAACTCAATTTTGTTTTGGCTTGCAGGTTTATCGTCCGAGTCCCAATGTGTTCCTTGCATCGGTGGAACGGTCTGTGATGAGACGGGATTGGTGAGTCCGCCAAGATTGTGTGAAGCTGGTTACTTCTGTAGAGAGGGTGCTAACATAAGCACACCAACATATGGTAGGCTGGACGCTTTGTTGGAAATATAAAAAAATATTATATAATAATAATTATAATAATGATGATAAGTGTTATTAATATTTATATATCCAAATATGCATTATTGTACTTGTGTTTTAAATATTGAAGCTATGATATCATGTCCTACTCAACTTATATTACCAATAATGAATATTAATTATAATTATATTTTAAGCAATTTCCATTTCAGAATTATTTGGTGCCAACAAGAAGTTGGTAGTTTTGATGAAAACAAAAATATTTGAAAATTTAAATGAAAATGATAATGAAAACGTATAATAGTGATAGTAATTATAGTAATGATATAACAGCATTGTCAGGAAGGATATTAATTATTATAATTATGGCTATGCAAAACTACAGTACTGTAATGATTATAAAATTGTTACAAAGTGAAATAATACTGAGAAGGCTAATAATGTACATATACTGTAGAGCATTTTATACCAAAATGGTCGCAAAGACTTTGAGGTACAGTATGTTTGGACTGGCCCTTACAGTTACTTGCTTCCTCTCTAAGGGTCTCTTCGTGTCTGAGCTACCCGGTAAACCGGTACTAGCTACTCTTGTCTGTCCACAGCAGGGGCTGAATGAATGGACCAGTACACTGATGTAACCCCCTTAATAAATGACCCATTGAGAAGAGATTCATATGCAGGTTTTTGCCAAACAGTATATTGTGTTTCTGCTTTCAAATTCTATATCTTCAAACTTCTATTTTCTGTTGCAGGCATTTGGAACGATGAGTGTCCTGCTGGTTTCTACTGCCCCGAGGGTACAGCGGAACCCATAGCTTGCCCTGAGGGTACCTTCAGTCCAGATAAGAAGCTAATGCGAGAAGACCAGTGTCTGAATTGCACTGCAGGATACTTCTGTAACAAAACCGGTGAGAGAAATTTTACATTTTAAATAATTTATTTTAATTAGGACTATTTTCATTTTCTAATCAATTCAT
Organism: Anneissia japonica; assembly: GCF_011630105.1. Lineage (NCBI taxonomy): Eukaryota > Metazoa > Echinodermata > Crinoidea > Comatulida > Comatulidae > Anneissia > Anneissia japonica. Next base: position 62,980 of record NW_022720123.1, on the reverse strand, counting down.
TTTATTTATTTCGTCACTTGATATAAAATAAAAAATATGTCTATTAATATTTATGAATTTCTCTGTAACAAGTGATTTTATGTTTATCATTATTTATTATAGGTATTACTGATGTACAAGGACCATGTGATCCTGGCTATTTCTGTGTGGAAGGCTCCACTAGACCCGACAATGCCATTTGCCCAATTGGACACTATTGTCTTGAAGCAACAAGAGATCCTTACCCATGTCCTAATGGTACATTCGGAAATGTCACCGGCTTGGATGAAGTTTCAGACTGCTTTGATTGCAGTCCTGGCTTCTATTGTGAAGGCCTAGGTAAACTAGCTAATTCCCTGATTTGTTTAACACTGTTGAAATTATGTCAACCTTTATAATAATTATAAAAATAAATATAATGCTAACCATAACACCCCTAACAAATAATAGAGTATTCCATGCCTGCACTGCTATTTCTTATTTTAAAGCCCTTTTTTTGTATTTATTTACAGCTAATATCGTGCCAACTGCTCCTTGTGATAAAGGATACTATTGTCCAAGTAAGTCGGACAACGCAAGACCGTACATCTGTCCGATTGGTCAGCATTGTCCACAGGGCAGCTCTGAACCTCAGGCCTGCTTAGCAGGTTATTATGTTGACTATGAGGGTGCTTTTGATTGCACAATATGCCCTGAAGGTGAGTTTGTAAATTCCATATCATTGGTAATTAGGAGCTTTATTATTTAGATGGAATTAGTCTACTTGAACATAACAAAGTGTGCCCTAAGCTGGAGTTGAAAGTAGTTGTTTTAACATAAAATATTTATTTTCTTATTGATTCAATCAAACCAGTGTGGCCCCAATTATTTTATATAGGTAGAAGTTAGAAGTTATATATGACTTTTTTTTTGCAGTCTCTTGTGAATACTTGCTTAGACAGACCAATAAATACTATATTTAATTGCGGAATTTACTCCAAATTATAACAGATAATAATGGAATCACCCACCTCGTCAGCTTAGATGCACTGAGTGAATTAGGTGTTTTTTCTCATTTCGTTATTGCTATTGAGTGATAAATGTGAATTTAAAATTTAATTGTCTATCCAAAGTCAATTGTAATGAATTTAATATTATTTTCTATTTTTATTTTAAAGGCTTCTTCTGTATTCCTGAAAATGTTGACGTTGGCGTAGCAGAGAGCACACGTACTGCTTGCCCAGCCAGCTACTACTGTCCCAACGGTACTGGCCACGATTGGCAGCCATGTCCATCCGGAACGTATGATGCACATGGCAGCCTTGCAGAAGCCCTTGAGTGCACCCCTTGCGATGCGGGCATGTATTGTCAGGGTGTAAACCTAACACAACCAACTGCATATTGTTACGAGGGCTATTACTGTGTATCAGGGGTTAGCACTCCAGATCCAGTGATGCTGAATGGTGACCAGTGTCCAACAGATACAGTACATCCAATGATTGGCGATATTTGTCCTGAGGGATACTACTGTCCAGTTGGAACCACTTATCCAAAGGGTAAGACGAATCTTTTTAAATAGTTTTATACCAGTGCAATTATCTCTAACGTAATAACTGATTTGGAAAACAATGTAAAGTGCATAAAGCCCCATTCAGACTATCAAATTTTATTTGACAAAAACATGTGACATGCCTAAATATGGTCATAATGACATCACATCATGACCATATATAGGCACATCATGACCATATATAGGCACATCATGACTATATATAGGCACACAATAGGGTGGACAGAGCTTAGTGCGGCAACCAATAATATATTTATTATTATTATTGTTATTGTTGTTTTTAAAATTTTTTTACTAAATATTATCTTCCCTTTCAGGCTGTCTACCTGGTACTTACAATGATCTAACCCAGCAAGCATCATGTAAACCTTGCCCTGAGAGATACTACTGCTACGCCAACACCACCATGTACGCCGAGAACGAATGCCCCCTGGGGTACTACTGTCCTCTCAATACAACCGACCCCCATCAATTCCCCTGCCCAGCCGGTACCTTCAACAATGCTACTTTACAGAGTAGCGAAGAAGGATGTTTGCCATGCACTCCGGGATGGTTCTGTGCTGGGATTGGAAATGAAGACCCCACTGGTGAATGTGACCCCGGCTGGTATTGTAGTGGGGGTGCAAAAGAAGCACAGGTAAGTAGCTTACTCCTTATTACGTTTAAAATCAATCAATCAATTTATAAGTTCAATCAGGCTATTGTAAACCTACTCTGTTTTATGTACAAGTATAAAGCTCTTATATTTAAATCTAAATTTCTCAATACTTCATTGATGTATTATACAATACATGATTTGAAGTTAACACTCTGACCGCCAGGGGTTTGAAAAGATAGTATCAGCCACCGCCAGACATTTTCCCGAATTTTAACACTTTTCCGAAGCTCGTTGGGAGTGCACATGTGATCAGATTGACATGCAGTGAATACTACAAGAACTACAAACATCTTAGCTTTACACTTTATTCTAATCACAATCTGTGACCCGTAACAGTAAAATGAATATGACTCTTGGAGATTTACGCAATTTCGCACAACGAAGCTGAGATAATCGTGTTAATAGTGAATTCAGCTCCCCAAGGTGTTTAGTGTGATCAGGACTAGCACCCAAAGTGAACCGGACTTGGATTCTGATCATCCAAGCAAAGTAGAATTCACTACTTCTTCTTAACTATGTTTGTTTTACTATACCTCATAATATTTTATTGTGTATTTTGTGAATACTTAACCGGATAAACTGATATTCACAATGTATAGTAATATTGCATACTCGCCTTATATTGATTTTTTATACATTTGTTTTAGCCAAGTGTTAATGGAGGTATATGCCAACCAGGAGAATACTGCCCTCAGGGATCAAGTCAGCCTACACTTTGTGATCAAGGATATTACTGCAATGCTACTGGTCTAGATAATGTCGTAGACCTCTGTGATCCAGGATACTACTGCCCAACTGGTTCCAGTAGTCCAAGACAGATCGTATGTCCTGTGGGAAATTACTGCCCCCGCGGCAGCCAGCGACCGACCGAATGTTCAAACGGTACATATCGTGATGCAATCAAAGGAGATGAGTTTGAGGATTGTGAGCCGTGTACAGCTGGGTTTTACTGCAACGAGACAGGAGCGTCGTCCACATCAGGTGAATGCGCACCTGATTACTATTGTCCAGAAGGTCAGACCACACCGACTCCGTATGAATACCTGTGTCCAAAGGGGCATTATTGTCCAGGTAATTCACCTGCACCTGTTAGGTGTGAGGATGGTTACTATGAGGATGATGTTGGCCAATCAGAATGTAATCTCTGTGAAGAAGGTAATTTAATTTCATTTAATTTCACTTCGTGACCATATGTAGGCATATCATGACTATATATGGGCATACAACAGTTTTTGTCAAAGAAAATTTGATAGTATAGACTTTATACCTCTTTACTCTTTATATGTTTCATATTCGTAAAAACTATGAGAATTGAATTAATAATAATAGTAATAATAATAATGTCATCTTATTTGGCGCACGTGTACAATTCTAACAGAGTTGCTTGCGGCACTATTTTCCACTTACAAAACATAGCCCTTTTTTCTGCATTTCTTATTTATTTTTTTATGAATCAACCCTTACGCTGCCATCTCTTTTCTTAATCAGTCAACCAGAGCACCAGCTGATAACGTTACCCCTAATCTAGACTTGCCACAAGTCTCTTATTTTTTATTATTTTTCTCATTCTGGACAGCGCCACCAACGAGAAAGTTAATTTAAAGACGGAATAAGCGACTTGTAAAACACTGAAATCAGGCACCAGGATGCCAAAAGAATGACGTAATCTTATATTCCGTATTTGGATAAATGGGCAGACCGAAATAAACAATTTCAACCAATCAAATGTTCATATTTTTGGAGCTACGAAACTGAGTCACTCGCGTCGACTAGTTAGGCATGACTAAATTTAGATAGTCCTCCCTAACTAATAAAACGGGCCTAAAATATTTAGAATAGACCCTAGTAAGACTAATGTTGGCAATGGCAAAAACAATTAAGCTTAGACTACATGGCATACCATACAAATACAACAAAACTTTCCAGTAGGATGGCTCAGGCCTCTCCTGGAGTCAGGTAGTATGCCTAGCCTAGACTAGTAGAGGCTTGGCCTATTTTTAAGTTCTTACTTACAGAGTCCTACCTTTTTAACAATATTCTACCCTAAAGGCCTAAATCTGTGTAGCAGCTAGCTGTGAGCAAGGTTCCAAGTAGACCTATAGCCTACGGTTATCAGTCCATGTCGTTCTCAGCAGGCCAGAACTATTGTACTAACTGTTTTAATTCAAGTAGGTAGCCAAAAGGGAGCTGGAGCTTGTTCCAGTCGAGATATCCGCATCTTCAATTTTGAAAATTTACCAAGATTGATTAATATGCATCAAGTTAGCCAATCACGTGATTTACAAAATCAGTCATGCATACGATATCCCACATCAAATTTGATGTGGGAAATTGCACGCATGAATCGTTTGCCCAGGCCCTAATTCGAAAAAAAAGAAATCGAGTATGGGACGCCAATTAAATTAGGTATGGTGCGCACTAAGTGCAATAAAGAGTGAGTAACCTAAAATTAGGGCCTGGAACCCAGGCTACCCCTAATCCTGTAGTGCTTTATTTGGTAGTGCTTTATGTGCTCAATAATTCATAAACTATTGAGATTATGAAAATATAAATATAAAAACATTTGCTCAGCTTTGTTCATTTTTTACATATATATTTTTATTTCTGCATTTTATCTATCATTTAGTGATGATAGGAATATTTTGTTAATAATCACAAATATTATATTAGGCCTAGGCCTATTAGCAGAGTGTGTGTTTTCACAGTCACGGTAAATTGTTTGCTGATGAAAATCAAAATAATCCTATTTAGGCCAAATCCCTAGGCCTACATACATTTCCTGACATTACCATCACAGACAGGCCTAGCTAGGCTAGGTCTACCTAGCTAGGTCAAGGCCTAGAACATTGTTTTCTATGTCAGTTTCTAAGTCTCCTTATTATCCAGCACAGCTGTAACAACTACAGAGGAATACAATTTCTCAGCATTTCAAAACATCATATTTTCAACTTGCAAAAACTTCTAACAAAACAACCCCTGGCAAGTTTCAAATCAAAATGTGCAGAAATTCATTGGCTTTCCTATCCAGTAAACTGTCTTTTGGTTAGTGTTATTTCCGCCGCTCTATGGTCGGTTTTTAGATATCCTTCACCAATTCGCATTTATGCGAAACTGGCATGCACACCAACGGTGCAGTGTTCGCATTTATGTGAAATCAGCAGCATAAGTGTTAATGTCATCAATTTTTTCTTCATTGTTGTTATTATAGAAAGCTAGTTCATTCATTCTTTCTTTACAATAGGCTTCTTCTGTGACAACACTTATGCTCCGGTGACCGGGTTGTTTAATACGTCATGCCCCAGCGGTCACTACTGTCCACGCGGTACTAGGTTTGCCACAGAATTTCAATGTCCATCTGGTACTTTCAACAATCTGACAAACTCTATAAATGAATCTAGCTGCATGCCATGCCTGCCAAAATATTACTGTAATTCACCTGGGCTCAGCGCACCGGAAGGAGAATGCTATGCAGGGTAAGTTAAGATTCCTTTGTGGGTACTTGATGGGTAATATCATTAAGGAACTTGTAATATATTTTAATAATTAATTAAGACTTAAAACATACATATCAATTGCAAGCAATGCACAATGTCTTGAAAGAAAGGTGTTGTCTCCACATCACTATTACCTCATGTATTTTTGAACTTTGACCTTCATGACCCAAACTACTCATTGAATTTGTCTCTATTGAAAAGAGGGGTGCTCTTCACAATATTTTTGAAGTCTTATGTTGCTCTATGGGACCAAGTTTTCTTAATCTATATTTTCTACTAGATATTACTGTGATGGAGGCGACTCTACTCCAACACCAGCTGATTCTTATTGTCCAGTTGGGAACTACTGCCCCGCAGGAAGCTACAAGCCCACACCATGTCCATCGGGAAGTATCTCCAGTGGTGAACGAAACAGAAATTTAACTGACTGCGAACCCTGTGCTCCAGGACGCTACTGTACCGCTGAGAGTTCCGAAACAGGTGAGTCAGTCATCTATTTACAAAAATTTATTCAAATTAATTACTCTTGTGAACACTTCCTCACTTACATTTCTATCCTTCAAATGCTTAGTTTATTATATTAATTTTTTTTATTTCAACAATATTTTGTGAGGGTGAATCAGACAGAGCTGATTAATTTGGACCCTCAGTACATACAGTTAAACAGGGAAAAAAAGTATAATCAGAAAATAACGATATAAGGACAACATTAAAAATACAAATAAATACATTATTAAAGAAACAGAAAAATATTGGAATTATAAATTAATCTAGAGAACTAAAGGACAAATTAGACCAAATTTCAACTACACTCTGCTTAAAAAAATTTCTGTTTTGTGAATACTTTGTTAAATTTTTATGTAGCAAATTATCTTAAGTGAAAACACCCCTAAAATAAATGAAACAGTCTAAATTGTTTAAAATGTAAACATCCTGAAATCTGTATCATGTGATTGGTTCTGATGCAGCACATTGTACTTCATAATATATGTTGCTAATACATAGCATCCTATTTTATTATTTTGACATTAAATTTTGATCGGTTGTTATGTATTAGGAACAACGCTTCCATGCGATCCAGGCTACATCTGTATCTCAGGTTCTGACATCGCTACACCTGGAGACGGTGTCAAAGGTTATGTTTGTCCAGAAGGTTATTATTGTGAGGGAGCCGCTATTCAGGAGTCTCCATGTGATAAAGGAACTTACGCACCAAGTCCGGGACTTGGAGCATGCTTAACCTGTCCAGAGGGTAAGTCAGTACTTAGGATATTGATGGCGGTGGCAATGGTGAGAATGCTGGCAGTGATGATGTTGATGGTTATATTTAAGGAAGTGATGAATATAATGTTGGTGGCGGTGGTGATGATAATGTTGGTACTTGTGGTTGTAAGATAATGGCAGTCATGGTGGTTATGGTGTTTGCGATAGATAATGGCGCTAGTGGTGGTGGTTATGGTGGTAGGTGTGGTAATGGTGATGATATTCAAAATGATGATGTAGACTGCTAATCATTATGATTAAATTATTTACCCAAACATATTACTGTAAAAACTTTTTATTGTCCTTTTTTTCTAAACTTTTTGTGGTATTTATAATACAATACAGGCACTACTTGTCCAGAGAAAGCAATGAACCAAACTATTCCTTGTCCAATGGGCTACTACTGTCCCTCAGGAACCACTGATAATGGCCAACCATGTCCAGCAGGTATGCATATGAAGGAATGATAAATTTACGATTAAATATTTTTGCTGAAAGATTAGAAAAGAAAATATTATGGAGATCCAATGGAGTTTATCTGTTTGAATCCTTAATGTTTTTGTTTGTTTTCAGGTACTTTTAGTGACATTACAAGCTTGGTCAATGAGTCACAGTGCCAGGATTGTCTGCGAGGCATGTACTGTGAAACTCCAGGTCTTGCCTATCCAACCGGAGAATGCCAAGCAGGGTACCTTTGCGTTCTTGGGGCCACTGTTTCTGGACCTGATTCCGGTCCTAATGGTCTGTGTCCTGTGGGCCATTACTGTACCAATGGTAAGAGCAATATATATCTACTTTACAAAAAGATATATACAATTTCACAGCTTACGAATCACTTATTGAATTGTGTAACTAAAATAAATATGATTTATTATCATTATTCAATTCAATATTTAAATTGTACAAAATGGATAAACATTACATAGAAATTGCAAAAGTTTACACACCAATACATACAATTTTTTTATGTTTACTATTGTTATTGGTATTTTTTATTTTTATTATCATCGACATTTTTGTCAATGTTGTTATTATTAATATTTTTAAGTATTATGATAATAATATATACTGTAGGTGTAATTTTGCCCTACCTTACGTGGAAATGTACCGAATACTCAGTACATTTGAAAACAACTGCGAAAAAAATCGCAAGTTGTTCTCGGGTGGGACTCGAACCCACGATATCCAGATCACTAGCCTGGCATCATACCTCTAGACCACCAAGCTTGCACCTGATGGCCAGGGTTGAATTTGAGTCCAAGTAAGCAGCGGGTACTGCAGTGTTGATAGGTAGGGGAAAATTACACCTATACATGTTTCTCCTGACGCAAATCCAGTTATTGTCTATTATTCCATCACAACAATAACAATTACTATCAACACTGCAGTACCCACTGCTTACTTGGACTCAAATTCAACCCTGGCCATCATGCGCAAGCTCGGTGGTCTAGAGGTATGATGCCAGGCTAGTGATCTGGAGATCGTGGG